>NW_020955380.1:483202-532963 GCF_003031625.1 Empidonax traillii
TCCATATCCTGACTCAGCCACTCTAGACCTCAGTTTCCCCACCTGTGGAAACATGATTATGTCAGATTTGGCCAGTACCACATGCCACACAAATGAGTTAGAGCCTGACTGAAAGCCCAGAAGGAAATCTTCACCTTGACTTTCATGGATTTTGGGTCAGGTGATGAAGCACAGCAGGCAGTGCTGGGACAGGGCTCTCATGAAGGGAACCTGCTGGCAGGTGCTGGTACTCCAGAGGGATGTTAGAAGGGGATAGCTTTAATAGGCTAATTCCAATATTTCTGGAAGGAAGAATGGCCGTAAAAGCCAGCTGTGGTGAAACACTGGAACAAGATGGGAGAAAAGTCAGAAAATGCCCTGGGAGAAACAATCCTGCACCAGTCTCCCAAGGAAGGGCTTGGCAAGCACCACCTCCCTCCATGCCCGCTGCCTGTACCTCAAGGGCCGGAGCCTCGGGCAGCCCCCAACAGCCCTGCCAGCCCCTGCCTGACCTGCTGCCTCCTGCTTTACTCTGGCAGGGGGGCTTTCCTGAGAAAACATGAAATGGCTGCTGCTCCGAGGATCACGAGGAGCAAAGCCAACATCCAAATTCTGTGCAGTTCTGTCAACAGCAGAGTGCTAACAAGAATTTTCCAGGGCAAATAACACAGTTCACCGAAGTTGTTATCTGCTCCGCTGAAGTATGAGGGCTGAACCGGCTCCTTCGGCTGCCTCAGGACACAGCCCATCCCTGGGAAAGCCATGCAGGCAGCAGCTGGTGGGACCAGAGCATTGGGATTCACTTGTGCTGGAAGAAACCTCACTAAGGAAAGCTGCCCTGGAGAGAGCCCCAGCGGAGCACCCACTGCAAAATGCCCACCCCAGGGGTAGCAGGGTGGGTGCTGTTCTTAGAAGTGAACTTTTGTCAGCCTTGGGAGCTGGGGGATAACTAAAGAGCAAACTCCCAGGCCAGCACAATAGGGACAAGGGATGTTTCAGTCCCCACTGTCCTCCAGGACCTGGGCACTCTCCTGGGGCAGGGCACAGCATCTGCCTCGCCAGTTAACACCGAAACATCACTCCTGGAGACAGCACAACCAACAGGGAGATGCACGCAGCAGGCACGCAGGCAGCAAAGGACGCTGCTCTGAAGGAGAAATCACTAAGCCCCTGGTTTGAGTGCAGGCACAGGGCAGGTTCACCCAGGACCGGCGTTGCCGGCTCTTCCCTTCACTCGGCCGCTCCCCTCTGCAAAGCCGGCGGCTGCAGAGTGACACAGACTGCCTGACGTGGAGACAACAAATTATTCATGAAAAACACAACCGTTAAGCCGTGTGGCAGCGCGTCCAGAATGAGAGGCAGACGGGAGGAACTCAGACCTGGCATCGCCAGCGAGGCCGCTCTGCCTGGCAAACTGATCAGCGAAACACATTAGCTGGAAGAGATGAAAGATTAAAAATGTCACCCGCAGTACAGCATCGCCTATAATACCCTTTCAGGTTACCAGCCGAGGAGCTGCCTGACATGTCAAGTCAAACCTGCAAAATGAAAGTGCCTCAGAAGGGTAAACCTGTCACTTTAACACGCTCTGCCTTCAGATCCAAATTTGTTTACAGATGCAGGAAGGCTTCTCCAAGGCGTGACGGGACAGGCACCACCAGCCATACGCACCAGGCTATTCGAACGCCGCTCGGGGCAGCTGTGGGCAGCCACAGATGCCATGCAGACCTTGGAGCTATTTTGAGTCCAGCCACTGACCTTGGCTTCCACAAGGCTGGACATGGACCTGGCTGCGTGTCGCTTCGCTGCCACTGCGGTCAGCTTCTTGTGGACGGGTGCAAGATAGTTTTGTCAGAGCATTGCTGCTCCTCAGAGCTTTCACACCACAGAGGAACACTGATTCCTCATGCCCTGCCCAACCCATCAAAAGCCTGCAGGGTCTGTCCTTGGTTATCAGCATCATGCAAAGTCTGTGCGGTGCTCTGGCCAAGCCAGCACCCCTTTGACAGCCAGAGCTCCCACAGTGACAGCCTAAATGCTCCCCCTGTAGCAGTGAGGTCACAGCTCTGTGCACACAGGGCTTGTTTCGCTGTTGTGCAACCATCTACCCTCGCCCCCCCATGCCGGCAGGCACATGATGCTGTGCTGCTTGTGGGGTGTCACTCAGATGGAGCAAAACCTCCACGCACACCATCCATCAGCTGGAAGAGCTCCCAGCCACCAAACTGCCATGCAATTAGCAGGCACAAGGCTGGAATTCCTGATTGATTCCAGGGCACCCAGAGGTCTGATAGATGGAGCACAGAAATGCTATCTAAAACAAGAGGAGCAGACCGGCGCCAGCAGAATAAATGCTGGGATTGGGAAAGAAACTCTTTTCCTTGCTGTGCTCTTTGAAGGACAAATGGTAGAGTGATTCCGAAACCACAGTATTGCAGTGCAGAGACCATGGAAAGCAGCTTAGGTTAAGCAATACTCACAGCTTGGAAATTTATTGTCCTTTCCAGGTATTTCCATAGCCCTTTGCAGCAGGGCTGGAAATTTTCACAGTCACTTATGAATTTATCCTCACAGCAGAGGACAGGGAAGAGCTTTACCCTATGGGGCTCCTCTGTATATTTAGAAACAAGCCCAAGTTTGCCCGGGAGGCAGGACCCAAGCCACGGCTCTCCAGCACAGTGGTGTGTCTGGGGCCAGGCAGTCCCCATTTAATGGGGTTATCCCTATCCCTCTGTGATCCCTCCAGCCATGATTTTATCTCCACCAGCTCTAGGTGATGTGCCAGACAGGGCTGTGAAAATGCCACCATTGGCACGTGAACAGCTTCCCCTCTCTGTGGTCAGCAACAGAGGAGCTTCTGCAGCATCCCCAGGTTCAAAAGAGCTCCCAGACGCTGTCATACAATCAATCAATCCAACAAACAACTCACTGAACCGCAACAAGGGCGTTATCCATGGAACAGCACATCCCAGACATCATAAATCACTGTGTAAGCACTGGGGAAGAGGGGCTGGGACCTGCATCACTCGGTGCTAAGCAGGCAGGAGCTCGGGGAGGTTCTCCCTTTGCAGGTTGCCCTGGGCTTGGACCTATCCCTGTGGAGGAGCACACGAAGCACAGAAAATGTACCAGCAACATTTGCTGTCACTGGTTTGACCTTTGTGGTGCAGGGAGCACCCAGTGGGGTGTGACTTCCACTCTCAGACCTGCTTCCCAGTGCTGCAATGCCCTGGGCCCAAAGGGAGGTCCAGGGGAGTGACTGGCATCTTTTCAGCAGCAAGGGGTTGTTCAAAACAGGTGTGAAAGCAACAGCAAGGAAGCAGAAAGCAAAACAAGCCCTGCAGCACATGCCACATCACTCTCTATGCTCCACGGCCAGACACAGCACTGGAATAAATTGATACAGTTGAAGAGCTCACTCTTTATCACAACTGCTGTCACCAAAACAGGGGGGTATCTGGACACCATGCCTGGACCAGAGGCACAGTCACTAACTGCTCAGAAGCCTGCATGGCCTTACAGTGGGGGTCTGCTACAGACCACCCCTAACCAGGAAGATTGAGCAGATGAGACCCTCTGGCCCTGCATTATAAGCAGGAAGGTTTCACTGTATCGGACATGCAAACACAGGTTTGTTGGGCAGCTGGTCCTCTCCTTGGCCCATCACTTTGTTTTAATAAGCTGTCCTCTCCTTGACTGACCCTTTGTTTTAATAAGCAGTGAAATTCTCTTTGTTGCTCCTCAGCTGGCCATGGGGATGCTTAAAAGCTCAGGAGGGATGGTCCCGTTCTCTTCTCCCACTTCTGCCGGTGTCCTCAACATGCTGAATCCTCCTACAGATGATCCAGTATGCTTGGCTGGAAAAAAACCATTCAAGCAAAACAAACCAAGGGGCATCACTGTGTGGCTGGTGAATCTGGGCAGCTCAGGGAAGGGCCACCAGTGTGAGGACTCAAGAGCAGCTACCCAGTAGCTAGTGCTTACTCGGAAGCACTGATGGGTTTAGCTGTCTGCAAAACCACAGCCTTAGTGCACAGGGACAAGGAACATCCCTGCAAGGTGAGCAGAGGTAAATGATGAGTGTCTGTGACATCCCTGGCTCCTGGCTGAGGCCAGACAGAGGTGATAAAGCACCTGGGATGACTGAGCTGTAGCTGTGCTCAGCATGTGGAAAGCCCGGTCACCTCCTCCCTGGCTGCACAACCAGCACTGCCTGGGGCTCTGCTTGAGGCAGGGGGCATAAAAGTCTCCCAAATGGCACAGAAAGCCCCTGGCCTGGTGACCAACCTCCCTGCACTCAGACACACAGAACAGGGCAGCAATGCGGCCCCATGGCTACAGTTGTGGCCAGGGGAAGACTTGTAAAGCTTGCCAGGGCTCAGCTCTCCAGTGGGGATTTTCAGGGCTCTGATTCAGCTCCAGCGTGTCAGGTGCTGTGTGGGCAGGGAGACAGACTCAGTGCAAGGAAAACCCACGTTCAGAGGGGGGCAGTGCTGGGGGATGCCTGCTGGCAGGGAAACACTGAGCACACACACTCATGGGGCTGGGGGAGAGGTAAGAGCCATTCCTCCTCCATCTGAACACTCCAGGGAGACTTGACTGACAAGGGCACAGTGGCTTTGCACTCCTCAGGAAGAGTTCTCAAGCTTGAAGGTGGCAGGATGATTTGAGAGAGAAAGCTGAAAACAGATGAACTGCTGTGAGAGAAGGGGCTGCCGAGTGGCAAAGTATGGCAGAGCTGAAGATCTGGGGAGAGCCTCAAGGGGAGGCTGCCCCTGGCTCTGCACCCTAATCCTGGCCTTCCTCCTCCTGGCTAAGACATCCCACTTTCTTCTGGCATCTTCCTGCAGCTCCTCCTCAAATGCCCACAGGTCAAACAGGCCCCACAGGTTTCGAGGAGAAGCTGATGATGCTCAGCAGTTCCCAAACTCCTGCAGCTCCAGCAGATTTCAACCATTTGCTCTACAAATCACTATGTTTTAGGGTTACTGACTTCCAGCCCTCCCTGATGCAGCATGGGAGGCCTTCTGGGCAGCCCAGCCCGGGTTCTGCCTCCCCACAGTCAGCCAAAAGCTGCAAGAGCAGCCACTGCTGCCACTGTCCCTCTCCCTGCAGCGCCTGCGTCCTCCCTTGCTCCCTGCAAAGGTTTGCTCTAAAAAGAACAAATCTTGAGAGTAATCGCCTGCCTCCAGACAGGAGCGAGCTCCTCTGAGCGCCCTAGTTAGCAGGCAATGCCCTGCACACGCACTCAGCCAGCTACATTTGTTTTTACTGCGTGGAACACAAATTTATTCTATGTAAATTTGATCTTTTAGCCAAAAAAAGAAGACGACGAAAATCACGGATTCGCTCACCCTCCACTGCCCAGCTGAGCAAATAAATGACAAATACACTCGCCTGTGCTGCCTCCTGCCTGCTTGTCACATGATGCTGGGAACACTGGAGGAGAGCCAGGTCTGGCTCTGGGGAGAGAAGGGGTGTTGAGACCTACACCCAGAGGCAGCAGGAGCACTACTGCTCCCTGCCCTGGCAGTGGCACTCACACCGGCCAAACTCCATCTCTTTGCTTTCTAACCCAGCAAGGGAAGCAAGTCAAGGGAGGGAGAAACCAAGGGCTGACACTGGGGACCCTGGAGGGACACAACACTGGAGCAGTTAGACGTAGGAAAAGAAGACAGTTATTATTAAGGACACTTTGTTCCATAAGAGAACGAAACCCATACATGCAAGTACAATTTTTTTAAAAGAGGGTATGGAAAGCCCTTCCAGCACTGCTGAGCCTTCAGCCTCCCAGATGAAGCAGAGCTTGGACAGGAGGGCAGAGGAGGCCAGGCATGCACATGCACTTGGTTTAGAAGCAGGAAGCTGATGAACACCATGTTGAACTGCAGGCTCTGGAGGGGCTGGTTTCGGACACAGACACAAGCCTGTCATTCTGGTCAAGCTGCCCTGGAGGACTCCAAGTCTTGAGGACTCCAGGCCTTGAGGTTCCTCAGCTGTGCCAGGAGCTGCCTTTGGCAGATTCTAAATTACTCTGCATTCACATACAAATTTGCTCCCTGATGTCTGGGGTGGCACCTGGACTACTCAAGGAGTAACAAGCAGCCAAGAGAGCTGTCAAAGCCTATGAGCTGTTGGTTCGTGGCTCTCCCGTTGAAAGGGACATGGATGACACGGAGGCAGCGTGGCAGCTCACTGCCCACCCTGATCAGTCACGATTCTCAGATATCATGTCTTATGCTCCAACCTAAGCAGACTTCTCACCAGTCTCCATTCCTGTCTGCCCTTCACAGAGCACCTGATGGCGTCAGGCATCCAGATGCTCTTTTTGCTCCCTAAATTTAGCTCTTTTCATGGGTTGGTGTCCATCTGAACCCTGCCCAAATGGCAGAGCTGCTTCAGCATTAAGTGTCTGTCACTGACTGCCTCCTCGCTCCCAGAGCCAGCTGCACGGCGGCGTTTAAGTGCCGAGCTCAGCCGTGCCTGACACCAGGCACTCCCAAGCCAAGCTGCCGATGGACATCGGGCTCCGCTTCTTTATGGCTCAACTGCAGATTTAGGGGCACTGAGCTCGCCGTTAGCTGCTCAGCCTTTCCACACCCGTCTGTATTTCGACATTACAAAGCATGTTTAACTCCATGAATATTCCCAGAATATTCCTGCTGGCAGTTTTCCCCTCCTGCCCGCCCATGCTGGACACTCGCATCGCAGTCGCATTTTCCAGCTGGTGAGTCGTTTTTACTTATAGACTCCTACCAGTTTTCCAACTGAGCACTTGTTCCAGGCAGGGAGTTTAGGCTTAATAATACAAGTCTGGTTTTTCTCAGTTGTCTTTTGCAAAACCACAGCCCTACTGTTAACGTCCTGGGCCCATCTTCCAGGGTGCTTTTGCTGCAAGTGATGCAAAGGCACCGGGGATGTTTGCCTGGTGCTCAGGAAATCAATCCCCAAAGGCCTGGAGCTCAGAGGCGCTTTGGGCTACACAAGCCCGAAGGAAAAAAATCCTGGTGTGGGTAATCAAACCTGACAGTGTTTGACATCACTATGTGCCTCTACATGTTGCTCACGCACCACACAGCCATGCATGTGTACGTGCATCATACCTTCCACCCTGAGACACCTGCTCTTCAGGATTAACACCTCATGGTGGAAATACTCCTCCCACTTGTCCTCTTCTCCTGCCATGGCAGAACGTGGGCTTGCCATAAGAAGTGTAATCAAAATATTCCCACGCATAATAGCTGAAAGCATTATTGAGGGATATTTTTCAAATCTCAATTAGAAACAAACTATTCTGTAGTCCCTGTTCTGCTCCAGTCTCAGATCAGCGGGGATGTGGCATTTTAATTTCTATAAAAGAAAGGACAAATCTCAGTACAAAGAGAAAGGAAAAAAGCAGACATGCTGAAAAACAAGAGGATAAAAGGAAGAAAATCCGACACAACTGCCCTGAACGGAACTAGCAGAGCACAAGGAGAAAAAAATAGCAGCAACCATTTTTCTTGGTAATTTACTTAAGAGATTGAGAGCACTGCCCTAAAACTGCAACAATCGTGCTTTCTTAGAGGACAAGGGAACCTCTGGGCACAGCTGCCTGGAGACAAGCAAACCACATTCTTTCTACTAATACTGCAGTGGGTTTGTGCTGTGACAGTCCCCAAAGCTCAGCCCTGCTGTGCCAAGCAGTGTCCATGCACATCCAAATACACACACACGTGTCTAGGAGGGAGTTCCCAGCCTCGAGACCTTCCAGGCTGATCAGACAAAGGAAAGCCTGTGACTCCCATCCACTGGAGTCATCACTGGGCCTCAACTGGGAAACAGTAAAGCTGGAATTCTGCAAGGCAAACATCCCCCTGCAGGTAAGGGGTGTGCCCTCATCTTCCTCCTCTCTTCAAACACGTTTTTGAGTTAACTGATTTGATTCTTTAAAATTACAATTTAAATCACCAGCAGCCACGCAGAGGCAGAGGGAAAACAGGGAGTTAGAGTCACAGATCCCACTTCATCCCTTCCTTCCCCCACAGCACCTGCACACTGGGAAACCCCACATTCAGGTGGGACTCTACATGCAACAACCTCAGTACTATGGAAGAAAAGTGACAAATCCCCTCCCTGTTTTCACAGATCTAAGTTAGTGATTAAAAACAACATCTGCATTTTCACCTTTCTGACTGAGCCCAGTTCCAGTGAAATGCCTGGGAAAGCAGGAGGCTCCGTCCACCCCACAGGCAGGGCAGCAACCCCACGAGGCATCCCTGTTCCACTGCAGGATTGCCAGGGAGGGGATAACAGGGTGCCCTCAACTCCCCACTGATGGGTGCCAGGTACCGCCAGCCCAACAGTGTCAGGGTAAATAAGTTATTTCATTTGACTTCAAGATTTTGTGGCCACGGACTGCTGGGCTAGTACCCAGGCACCATTTTAAGGGTGCAGGAACTGCCTCCCAGGTGAGGAGCACTAACTACGCTGGAGAACCACATGGAGGGCATAGGGAAATGTGGACACTGGTTCCAAGACAGTCCAAGGCAGCAGGAGTGTTTCCACCTCACCTGACCATGACCAGAGCTTGTTCTCATCGGAGGGGAAATGGATCACGAAATCTGTCCTGGCAAAGGCCAAGCATGAGGCCTCTGGGACACACTCAGCAGCAGGTGCCAGGCTAGCAGATTATCCACTTTATTTGGAGGTTGTCAAAAGACCTGTTTCCATCTCCATGACATCCAACAGGAACGTCAGACTGTTGGTTAGCAGGGGTGAAGACTGGTGGAATCCAATAGCACGCAAGTGAAAGGTGCAACTTTATTGACCTCTGGGGTGGATTCACTGAAATCCAAAAAGCATTCTTGGCCTTAAAGCCTCACCCCTTTCAGATACCAGAGCATTCCCATAGGCCAGCATTTGAAAAGGTGATGTGTAAAACTCTCTGGGTTCTACCAAAATCTAAGGAGTTGTTTCCCCTTCTCTCTGTCTGCCCCTGATAACAGATTAGATTTTATGTAGCACTTTACGTTCAAATCACCCAAACATCACAATCAGGCTTAAATGCAGGCAATCAAAGAGAACATGCATTTCATAGGCACTGATTTCCACACACTGACTACCAAATTGGCACAACTTACTGCTTTTCTCCTGAAAGATGGAAATGAAGGGGTCAAGATCTTTTAAGAGAACGAGTAAAATACATGAAAAACTGCCTGCTTAAGAAACTGATTTTTAAAGGAGAAAGCTTAGAAAGCAGTAACAAAGTGGAAGGAGAGAAGAAGCACTGAAGATGCACACGTTTCTTATAGCAAAATTCCCATTAGCAAAATAACATATTCTCATACTTCCTGTTCATCTTCCCACTTGTAATTAAAAAATATATGTTTTATATCCAACAGTTGACAGAGTTGAAAAGGCAGAGTAGCTGCCTGGCTCAGCCACTGAGGCAGGTGTGATAAGAGACACTCCTTCCTACCATTCGTATTTCATAGATACAAAGCAGTTTAGGGTTCAGTAAAGCAGAAGGTGCCATCTTGGGTGGCTCTCTAGAGAGAGTCACTGCCAAGTGGTCTCAGTCTGTGGTGGGGCTTGTGAAAACTGCAAAGTTTAATGCATCTTTCAGGAAGAGCACAAAGACTGCTGTAGTAGAAGTGGCCTGGAGTCCCATCAACTTTCACGCCCTGCAAATGGTCTGGAGAAAGACCCAACTCTCCTCTTCTCAGCCTGGAATACTGCAACTACATATCTTACAGAATACATCTGCAAGAAAAGAAATCATTTTCCTGTCTTCGCTAATTATTGCCTTAAATCTTCCCAAAGCAAGAAAGAGAGCAGCCTTGGTCATTTATCTTCTCCTCAGCTCAATTTGCATCAATTCACATTGATCTGGAGTGCCTTCATCACTCAAGTAAACCCACTGTTACAACAGCAACGCTGCGCGAGCGAGGACTGTCACAACCACGGCAGAATCAGAGCTACTGCTCTCACTCAGAACAACCCTCCCCTCGCTTTTCTTTCTTGCTAAATTTCTTGCTCTGACAGCTCCTTCAAGCAACAAGTTCTATCAAGTGAGCTACAAGCTGCATTAGAAAGCATTTAACTTGCAGCAGACCTGTTGCCTTTTAATTATGCCGGGTGGCCTCTGCTTCTGCTTTCAGAATGGGCTGACAGGAGCAGACCAACAGTCTATTCTAACAGGCAAACATCACGTTAATGGTTCTACCTTATTATCTCTTTGATTTTCAGAACTCAATAATCTTAATCTGTTTCATCTACATTTTAAAACTGGAAGAAGTGTGATCTGGGGAATTAGACTAATTTCAAGCCTTACTGAAATAGTGGAACAAACATTAAGAGAAAAGCCTAAAAGGATAATAGAATTGAACAATGAGCACCAATATAATGAGACAAACTTGATTGCTTTCTTTTATAAAATTACAAAATCAGTGATCAGAGGAAAGAGGTAGACGCCACATTCCATTTTTCGTGGAGCTTTGATACAGCACCTCGAAACCTTGTTCTCAAGAATAAATTACTGTTGTTTTCAGTACAAGTGCTGTTTCTTTAGCTGAAGGACCAGAAACAAAGAACAGTGGGTCAGAGTTTAGAGCAGAATCCTATTAATTAACCCTTTATAGATAATTAGCAGAGGTTACAAGCACACCGCAGGAATGAGCGGTGTGTGTTACAGATGGTTAACAATCCCTTGGCAGACTAAATTCCAGATGATAACAAGATGTGGCTGTGGGCGACCCACTGACCCCTCCACTGCGAGACAGCAATGAATCATTCATCCTCCCTTTATAACAACAAAACCACAACACAAAATTGTGTTCAGGAGACCGAATCAGACAGGAATGCAGTGAATGCGTTCCTGTGCTGAGCTACTGCTTCTCCGTGACTTGCTCGGGAAGAGTGGGAGGTGGGGAACCCACCGCCTGCAAGACCAGTGCTCCTTACACACAAGCTACTTGGCACATCAGAAAGGCCCAAGCTGTAGGAAAAAAAAAGAAAAATCTTAATCTGAAATTTGCTTAAGTAGGTAAAGTGGATGGAAAAGGGTATCTAATGGGACTCGCCACAATTTAACGCTCAGAGCGATTGAGGAGTGAATGTAAAAAACCAATTAGGAGATTACAATAAGGGAAGACAGCAAAAAGCCCACTTCAGCTGAAGACTGTGCAGAAGAAACCTGTTAGGGAACAGAAAAATTCCTTTTTACAGGTATGGCTGCTCCTGGTATATTCCAGATTCTACAATTTTACTACTTTTTTTTTCCTTTATGTTTTTAGTTCCCTTCTTCACTACAGCACAAGCTCTGTATTTAGCAAAGCACCAAAGGAAATATTAAACAGACCTAGAGAGCAGGCACCCTGCCATAGTCCACTGGGGAGAATACTATGAGCCCGTGAGATGCTCACCTGAGAGGTCAGGTGAATCCACACTGGCATGACTCCTGTGGCCTGGAGGCATCTGTTGAATTTACCGGGAAAATCAGCCAGATTGATTCTTTCACTTCTCTAACACGTTGCCCTACACACGCTGCCATCAGTTTGGCTGTCCTTGTGCTCCTGTTTAATTTCCCTGCCCTCCCTGTTTGGCTGCTCTACGAGTGAGGTCCAGCATGGGGAAGTCTTGCCACTCTAACTCCTTTGTTTCCACCAGCCTCCTCAGAAATAGCATCTCGACAGCACTCAGCACAGCCCACCCTGCCAACGCTGATCGCTGCTCACTGCCGCCCTGCCTGAATGGCTGGGCTGGTTCCTGCAACTGTGAAAAAAGCCAGTTTAACAAATCATGGATTATTTTAGTTCTGGCACACGAAATCCTCACAAGACCTGTAAAGTAAATGGGAGACGTGCTGTTCTCCTGATGATTTGAACAAAGTCATCCGTAAGACTCCCTCCTCCAGCTCGGCTTGGCTGGAAGTCAGGAGCAGGTGTCCTACATACCACTCTCAGCTTGCCTTCTACCACTCCTGCACCATCAACCACACTCCTTCCTCAGTTCTGAGCCCACATGAGCTTTCACAGGCAAAAAAACCATCAAACCTATGTATTCAATGGGAAAAGAAGCCAAAGAACAAAGGAAGAAAGAGGCTCCAAGCAAGAGATCACTCAAGGAAAAGTCTCTAGACAGAAGAACAGACAGACTTTGGTCCTCACAGGGGCTTTAACACCAGTCCTACAGCACTTGGAAGGGCAATAAACACTTCAATATGTCTCTAGAGTATGCTGAAACCAAACTTTTTTGGAGGTGCACAGGCATAGGGTGAGAAGCAGCTGAGACAACAGAACAAATCCTATAAGGTTGGTCAACTGGAACACGGGACCCAGAGTGAAGGAGCTTCACCCTTGGAGATCTCCAGAAGCCAACAGACAAGGCCCTGACCAACACATCTAACCATCCCTGCTTTGTGCAGGGAGTAGGCCAGAATCCTGCTATGTGGCCCAAGCTTTTTGAGCACTGTTCTAACAAGAATTTCATGCAACTCTGAGCAAAGATGTCGTATCAGCAAAACCAGTCTTGGAGTGTGACCCCGGCAATGAGGAGTGCACCACTAGCTCCATCATTAGTTCCTCCTCCTAATGAGGCAACCTACAAACATCAAAGTTAAGCAGCTAAACCAGAGCAGCCGCAGCACAAAGGAGGTCCAGGTCCAGACACCCAGAAGGCTTTGCTGCTCCACAACACCAAGTTGTTCTCATCCCAATCATCAGTCACAGCAGAAAGCAGAAGGCACAAAGAAAGGCTACAGGACAAACTCCCAGCTCACAAGCTGTTTAAAGCAGTGCAGTAAAATTTGGTCTGTTCTGGATTTCACCACGTTCCTCTTTTCCATAAGATGCAGGAGAAGCTGTGACACTGATCAACATTTAAAGAACAGATGCACACACCAGGTCCCGACCTCTCCCAAGAAGCACAGCAAGGAGCTTTGCAAGAGGGAGTCAGAACTGGGCTATAAAAGCCTTCCAGGTCCACAGTGGAGACAACACACTGCAGACTCTGGACACTCTACAAAATGTCTATATCCTACAGGGAGCAGGTCCTCTAGGTGTTCTCCTGCCAGGGAAATTCATATTCTTAGGAACCTGCAAATTATGTCTCTCATGATAGGATGTCCCTGGAGGTTAATCCTAAATGCTATCTGCCCTCACTAGGGAGTCAGGGAGGAAATAAACAGAAAACAAAGCAGAATGTGACATTACAATTCCTTTTGCTCTCCAAGTAGGAGTGGAGACCACCAATCCACACGGCAGAAGAGCCTGTCTGTCTCTCCCGGTCTTTCTCTCCCCATAAATCGCAGCTGCAGCAGGAATGAGAGCCGGCACTTCTGCATTTGACTCGGCACTACGGATTAGGTAAATCAGCCGGCAGCTTTCTGCAGTACCGCAGCCAATCAGTCCCAGCTCCCGCCTCGTCAGCCACAGCCCGAGGGAGGGAGCCTCACCCAGAGAGGGCCTGCAGGCTTTGGGTGGGTGGAGGAGTTCCAAAGCAAGCGCCTTGCAGTCATTACCTCCTCCAGAGGATGGGGTATGGCTGAAACACCCCCATGAAAGGTTCACCAGACATGGAAGATGCTCCCCAGCTGGCTGGGACAGAGTTACCACAGTGGAACGCTCGCTCCACAGGCAGGCACGAGGATGTGGCTCGGACAAATATGGCTAATTTTTTCCAGGAAACCTTGTGGCAGGAGCTGTAAGACTGCTCTGTGGGCAAGTCAGGATAGAGCAGGTCATTCTGATGGGGATGGTGTAACTGCCCCTCTAGGCTGACCTTCAGCAGAACACTAGAGGAAGGCCACTTCCCAAGAGTCCTTGTCACAGATCTCAGCAGAAAGGTGACTTCTACTGGTGATTAGAAGCCAAGGACCGTACAAACAGAGTTCACTGCATCTTTTGCCTCTCCTTCCTTGTTTTCCACTCATTCCTATACAAAAACATCCAACCGTAAAGGAGCTGTTCAGACAAGACGACAAATCTTCCTGATGCATTTATGTTCTGATCTTAAAGCTCTTCAAGTCTTGCAGGTCTTACTGACTTTGATTCCTTAATGGGAAGACAGCACCACTGCAACCAGGAGCTCTTGAAAAGATGAGTAAGCACACACGTACGTGCCTTGCAGCCTCAAGGCCTTCTCCACCTTCTCACCATCACACCAGACACATCACCCCAACCACCTGCACCCCTTCCCTTCCACACAGCATGGCCGAGTCACTCCTCAGGGCTTACCCTCCCCACCTGTAAAAGTAGAACAGTGTCAGCAATGACTCCCTAGGAACAACTGGGTCCCTGGGCAGGCTGCCCCAGCTCACTCTGCCTCAGCCAGGGGTTCAGCTGGATGATCTGCCAAGGTCCCTGCCAGCCTCAACGACGACTTGTATTGATCCTCTGGGTTGGGGCACCCCAACTACATGTCACGTGGGATTCACTGGCACATCATGTGCAGCGCCTGCTGGTAAATGAGCACACAGGACATGGCTCCTCCAGCCTTGTCAGTTCAGAGCCACCAAAAATAGAGTGTCACTCTGACCCAGCTGCAATGCACTTACCTGCTAAACCCTGCATGCCCTGCTATCATTTTCAGCTCAAGACTGGAGCAGCAGACTCTATTTGCCTTCACTAAGGATGAATTTTAGATAAAATTCAAACTGATTAATGAAGAGGAGGTTAAGCACTTCCAATCAGGGTCGCAAGAAAGGTGCTAGAACAGTAAAATTGAATCCCAGACTGTCACCCTGTTCTTTTTAAAGGTGGGTAGTTGGGAGGACTCAGCTGCTTCCCCACATCCCTTTTATTGTGGATGGATGAGCCCAGCTGATGGTCCTCAGCACACTGGGGCTCCACCATAAACAAGGTGTCACAACATGCTTCCCTTTGGGATGCCAAATGCTAAATAATACATATCATCAATAATGTAGAGGGAGAGTTTCCTTTTAGATTATTTCCATTTATATTCCTCATTCTGAAAATTTCATGTTCACCTCTCAGGAGCTGGTGGTACAGCACAGTGCTCTGCCCTTTCTGAAGCACGAGAGGCAATCAGCAATGGTCCCTGGAGGAGCTGGCCTCTTGCCCACCCACACTGGAGAGCAGAGAAGGCATGTTTCCTCCTGGCAGCTCTTTCACACTTCCAGTGGAACAGGAGAAAGGTGACTCCAGCTCTCTGAGGAGATTAGAGAGCCTCTGAATTAACTCTAGAGAAGATCCACTTCTCTGTTTCTCCTGTGGAATATCCAACATCTACAGCTGCACAGAAGAGCAGCCACGGCCTTTCCTCTCATTACTCTGATGGTACCAAAGACAGACCAAGTACCTGGATTTGAACCAAAATCTTCCCATTACCATCACTGTTGGCTTCACTCTGCATCCAAGCTCCAGAAGAATTTACAACCCAGAATTCCAGTAGGTTCTCCCTTGCCAAATCTTTCCCAAGCATCCAGGGCTCCAGGCACTCCCAAGATTTGTAGTGTGATAATTTAACAGAGCAATCTTGTGGGGGGGGGGGAAAGAGAGTGATGAAGGAGAGATAGAGAGGAGATATTTATGGAAGATAAAAGATTTAAGATACTAAGAGTACAGCATGGATTTTGGTACGTTATACAGGATTTCTAATCTGCATGTCCTTGATGAGCATGCACACACAAAGGAGGTGGTGGCCTTTATTCTGGGGGACCAGAGGAATTTCAAAGCCTAAAAGTAATTTTCCCCTGGACTGATCTCCAAGAAGCACTGACATAACCATCTTTTTTGTGAGGAGATTTTCAGATTAAGACACTCCTGCATTCTCTCTAGTCTGTGCAAGTAGTCTTAATTTCCCACCTGAGTCCTGGGAGAAGCCACAAAACAAAACACCCGCACCTGTAGACATAAAAAGCAGCAGAATAATTCTCCTGGATTTTTTAGCAGAACCTCAGTTCACTGGGGTTTGTGAACCATCTTCGCAAACACATGAAACAAAGAAATTTAGAGTCCTAAGGGAAACAGCAAGGCCAGCCTTAGTCTGAAAGACAGCCCTGGTGATGACAACACACACTGTAACAATGAGACCAGGAGGCTGTGTGTGACAGAGCACTGAGGGATGGAAAATGATGGGTAGGATCGTCTTCATGCACCCAAATTTCTCCACAAAATGACAGAGTTGTCAAGTCTGTCCTAGAATGAGCAAGGGGCAGCGGGAGGAGCTGAGGCTCATCTTCCTCAGCATGTGGCTTGGGGCCCATTTCACTGGAGCAAACTCAATTTCATCCTTCAGTGTTTCCAAATCATAGCTGGGGCTCCTGTACCCAGAAGATGTCCATATTTTAGTGTCCTTCAATCTGGTCAAGTTAGTGAAGTTTTTTCAAATCAGGTCTCACCTTTGCACTTGGCAAAGAAGCAGAATTGAAGCAGAAATAATGTACCTTAATTCAAGACCAGGCAGAGCTGACGTGGATCTTCCCCAGCATCCCCTGGCTGCTCTGGTGCTGGATCAAGAAGCCTATGTCCTCTTTGTTAAGAGATATAATAAAGCAAAATTGCTGTCCTAAATATTACTAAAGCACTGGCTGGCATGTTTAATAAACCTTTCCATTTGGGTAAATTAGCACTCATCTGGACAAGTGCTGAAGTGCTGTTACTTGAAGAAAAAAATTCAATGCTCAGAGTCTAATTTAAATAATTATCAGCATATTTCTGCTCTGCCTGTTTTGCTGAAATTACCAGGAGACTTGATGCAGTCTGAGTGTAAGTGCCTTTTGTCTGCATGTAATTTATTGACCCCATTTCAGTCAAGTTTTTGGCCCACTCACTGCTGTGCTGGAGCACTTCACACCATAACCAAAATGGACTTTATGGCCAGACAGAGTAAAATCAATAACAACTGATCTACTTTTATAGATCTTGAAAAGGATTTTGGTAAGTTACCTCCTTGCATTCTCCAGATCTGTGATAAACTTCTTCTGTTCCCTTAGGTTGCTGTTTGGGGACCACAGGCATCCATGGGGAAGACCCACACAATGTCCAGGGATGATGAGCCACCCCATCCCTGCCAGCCAGGTTTCGGGTGTAGACAAAAATCCCCTTGCAACAAACCTGTGCAGTGCTGGGATACATGCTGAAATACTTTCATATATCTGCCAAAACCCTGAGTGTGGATATCAGATCTTCAGCACCAAGTGCTTCATCCTACAGAGCTACAGCCATCCCAGGGACTGTGCTCCATAAAAGGGACAGAGCCTGCAGCACCAGCAGCCACAAGCTTGGCTCCTAAGAACAGAACAGCCCTGGGGACACAGTGCTGACCTACAACCCACACTCGTAACAGAAGGCCTTGGTACTCAGCACATCAGCCTCGACATTTTATTTCTAGTGAGGAAAACACAGAGAAAACTCTTGAATTCTTTTTCTCCTTTTTTTTTTGGTGTTGAAAATCAGCCTGCTATTTGTGCCTTTTCTTCCACCCTACCTCCAAGACCTTCAGCAGAAAGCATCACAAGATTACTTGCTTACTTGAAACACTTCCTTCCCTGGGAGCAGCTCCAACCAAAGCCACCAGCAGCACTGGTTTGGAGCCCAGAGCCATCCTGGGCATGGGATGGTGCTGCAGGGGTGGGGGCCAGGCCTGCCTTGCGGAGATAAAGGTGCCGCTCCCACCCGGCTCCCGCTTCCCAGCCGTGTCTGCAGCCAGGCAGCGATGCCGCCATCTGCACCTCATGGCTGCTGTGACAGGGTAAGCTTCCCTCCAGGGCACGTTTCTCGCACCCACCAGCTCATCAATCCTTGGCTCTCATCAAAAGGCAAACTTATAAACAGGCCCAGACGCTTCTCCCAGGTTTAATGGAGGCAGCCAAGGAGCCGTGATCGTTCGATGTTTTCCAATGATAGTGGTGATGCCTGAGGCCAGCTATAATATTACCATGAAATAAATCTGCAGTGATATAATTAGCAGGGATGCTATTATGCTCAGGTTTTAGGGATGCTCAGCACAGAGGGAGCAAAGCAGCTCCTCAGAATGGGACTTTGCAGAGGTTCTGGGTTAGAGACGGCTGGGGGTGGGAAACAGAAAAGCTTGAGCATCAAGGCAGTGTAGACTACCTGCATTAGTCTGTATGCAAAAGAAATGTTTTTTTCGTGGCCAGAGGTTATGGTAAACTCAGGTCTGCACAAGGTGCAGGGTTAAATACAACCTTCTTCTCACCACTCCAGCTACCTCCTCCCTGCAAGGGGCTGCAGTGTTCAGATGGTGCTTGCAAAGCTGCTGCTTCTTCCAGCACCTAGTCTGTGATGTGCCTTGTGGTTCCCTAAACTAGGATGGGATATGGGGCTGGTAGATGGAAAACAGCACAACTCTGAAGCCCAAGCCTGGTGAGAGGAGATGACTGCCATTTTCTCTGGCGTGCTGCCCCAGGAGAACAAGACCCTGTTAACTCTGTCACTGGTACATATAAAAATAGACAAATACCATTAGGAACAACGAGGAGGAAAAGAGAGAAGAGGCTGGGTTAGAGAAAGGCTGCTACTGGTATCTGCAAGGAATAGCTAAGAAAAGAATTGGCACCTACCCAGTGTTTTCTGTTACTTGCAGATGTAGCACCAGAAGCAAGAGAAGAGACAAAGGAAATAACAAGAGCAAAATGTTTTAGAAGCAACGGTCATGGAGGAGAGGAAGGGAAAGAAGAAAGTCAACATATGCCAGGACTGATCTTCAGTTTTGACACAGAATTCTTAGGGCAGTTGTTTTAGAGCCACGTTCAGGGAACTGAGGGAGGCCTGGGAAGGGTTTCTGCTCCGTATGCAGGACACAGACTGGTGAGCTGGAGCTCCTGTGCCAATGGCTGCATGGTACATCATTTCTTGATTATAAAAGGTGACATGCTAGGGCACAGTTCGCATCAGAATCAGGAGATCTTCCTTTAAATGTGCTGGGCTGGAGATGCCCTGCAGGAAAACCCTGAAGCAGACAGTCTGCCCTCAGCTGAGGTTCAAAAACTCTTCATAAGTTTTAAGTGTATTTCCAAATCTGCAGTCAAATCCTACACCTTCCCTCTTTTTTGCTACAATAAACTTTATCTCAGAATGTAATCTAGTAATAAAAATGGTTTTAAAATGATCTGACAAGCACTAGAAACCCCATTTCTTTTAGAGTGACAACTCTATTTACAGCTGCACATACATATACTCTGGTTTATATTCTACATGCACTCCAGGCCCTCAAGATCTGGGATATATCCTTTCCATCCACTCGCAAGAATCAATTTCAGTCATGAAAAGAACTTCTTAAGCAGGCAGAAGGTAGGAAGAAAGATTTGCCTCTAATGCTGGGGTCTCTGCACGTGTCCCAGGACAGGGGAGCAGAGGGATGGGCAGCCTCCCTCTCTATTTCAGGGCTGTCTTGCTGCATTTGAGCGAGCTTCAAAACTCCAGTGGATGCCTCTCCAAAATCCACATGCCTATCCTGAGTGGGCCAGAGGGCTATTTTGCTTGAGGGGAGGTACAAAACAGCTGGGCAACATCCTGCAGGCAGAAGACTTACGATGCATTCGACTCTTATTCTTTCAGAAGGGTGCAAAAAATTGCCAACTGCTAAAAAAATTCACATTCAAAGCCTGAAGTGGCCAGGGAACAATAGCACCAAACCCAGGCAGAGAGGAGAGAAGGAGCTTTGAGCTCCAGGGAGATGTTATTGTCCTAATCATGCATGAAGGACACCTTGTAGCTAAAAGTTCCAGAACTTAATTAGGAAACACAGCTCTTATTCCCAGGTGTACCAAAGACAAAGAATGATCTGCCCAGGCCTCAGTTTCCCTATGCATAATGCTGAAGTGGTCAAATACATCTATCCTAATGGAATAAATCACTTGCTGGAATGCACTTGGGAAGCCCAAACTGCCATCACCTTGAAGTTTGCTTCTCAGTTCCCACACTCACCCAAGCACACCGGTGCTTATCTTCTCTTCCCCACCATGGTTTCCCACTGCCCCCCAATATTGCAAAGCTCAACATCTGCCACATCTTATCTCCCAGTTCCTCAGTTGCTGGCACACCAGCAGACACGTCTTCATCTGTGAGAGTGGAGAGCGAGGCACGGCTAAGATTAGCAATAGGAACAGCACGGACCAGCGTCTGCTCCCTATATAATGAGCTGATATAAAAGCTGTGCCATCTACTGGCATCCCGCTGAAACACTGCTTCCAGCACTACTCCCAACAAGTTGTTGCTCCAGCAGCTCTTTGTGTAGAGCCAACGTGGGATTGCAACTCAGACCTCGTACAAGCAGTGGCACACAAACGGCACACGTGGGACAGCCAAAGATGATGGTTCATTTTGATTTTCAGTACCAAAACCAGGCAAGCACTGGAGCCCTGCCTTCTCATCCCTATCTAGATGGGTTGTTCACTCCCAGCCTTTATAACCCCCTTTTGCTATGGAATTACCGGCTTCACTTAAAGGATTTTTTTTTTTTTTTAACATTTTCATGCCTGCAGAACCCCCCTTTCCCTCATTTGAAATTAACTTTAGCACCCATTAATATGCTTAAAATTTTGGGAAGACATTTTGGCAGGCACAAACACTGACCTACAGCCAGCAGCCCTGCACAGAAAACTGGAGTTACCACCTCCAGCAAACCTGTCAAGGTACTTCCAACAGCCTTCACTGCCACGTCACCCAGCCACCTTCAGGGATGTAACACACCCAAAACAGCAGAGGAGGGACAGAAACCAAGGACGTAAAGGAGAAACACCAGCCAGAAAAGAGGTGACTGGCAGGCACAGGCAAGCAGAGACACAAAGGGTTAAGGATGAGCTCTCCCATGCACTGATCCAGCCCAGCTCTGTGCCTGTGGAGCTGCTTCAGCTCCCCCAGTTAACCCAATTCCAGCCCCCCCTGCCACATCCCCGTTCATCCAGGGGCTCCACAAGCCCCAGCAGGCAGGCAGGTACATGGTTAAATATTTTTGCTCACAACCTTTTCATCTTGCTTTCACTTCAGATGGTGCCTCTGAACGCTGACAGATTTCTCATTGCCAGGCTGTATTAAGCTGCTTTTTAATTGCGTTTTGAGGGACCCAAAGGCCAGCAGGCAGAAGGGCACTTTATTTTTTCCGAGGAACACTATTTTTATTGTAGAGGCAGGGAAGGTTTCCATTAATCCCCAGCGAGCAGACAGCTTCCACGCAGCACGCCGGCTGCAGGGACGGCCGCTCCAGAGCACTGGGATGATTTGAGCACTGTCTGCTGGAATACCACAGCTCCCAGCAACTCCTCTTCAAAGAGCAGATGACAGGCTTTGGCACGAAACTTGCATTAAATTGATACAATCTCTTTAATGTTATCTCTGGCTCTTTATCACAATTGTATGTGCAATTTACATTCTTGTCGCCTTTTTTTATATATTTTTTTTTATTAAGATTTGCTAGATCCTTATCAATGATATTTTACACGTTGTAGTGTCACTCAAACGTTTAACGGACATCAGCTGCTCTAGGAATATATAACAGCTCCTTGCTCTGGGGTGGGGCGGGATGCTGACGGATTTCAGACTCGCTCCACGAAAGCTTCAGCGGATGCAAAGCCTGTCTCTGTGGGGCAGAAAGCACAGTCCTGCTAGGCCCCATCCTACGGGGCAGGGAGCACGCTGGTGTGGAGCAGCACAGCACCCCTAGCCCGGAGCCAAGCTGAATCCTCATCACTGAAGGCCTCCTCAAGGCTGCCTCCTGTCCCTCACCCACAGCCGGCCCCACTACTCCAGTCACAGGACTCTGGTGCAGAGACCTGCCCAGATAAACGGTGCCAAAGCTGATCCGGCTTTCGTGGGCTGCAGAAATGAGACCTGCTCAATCCACCTTCCTTAGGAAAAGAAGGCGGGATTTGAAGAGAGCTTTTGAGACAAAAGCGCTTCGTGCGAGTCCATTAACCTCCAGGACCAAGCCTCCACCCCCTCAATCATTGAGAGGCTTTAACTTCACTACCTGTCTGTAAACAGAGCTATACAAATAACTGAGTTTTAGTTCAGCCTGAGGATGAAACCCTTAAAAAAAAAAAATCCTCATTCCACCTGAAGTGAATTCCAAATGATTCAGCGTTTCTTCCCAGGTCCATTACTCCCATTCAATATAAGAGCCTTCCACCCCAGATGATGCATTTGAGACATTCAGGGGGAAAAACATGAAACAAGAATAAATTGGTTGGAGTTTTTTCTGCCCAAGATCTTGGGCTTCAGAGAGCTCCTTGAGGATGTACAGTGGCATGGAGGGCAGGGGCTGAAGTCCCAGGCACGGAGAGCAGATCTGTAAGTGCAGAAGCACACACTCTCTGCAAACCTACAGGCAACCCTGGAAAAATAAACATCTTTCTCTCACCCTCTCCCACGATGCACAGATTACAAAGTCACAGGACAGGGTGCGGAACCAACTCCAGCTACTGAACTGCCATGGAAATGCATTTTCTCATGCCAAAATTAACCAAGAAAATTCAAATAAATCCCTTTTTCAGTGACATGGTTTCTTTTATTTTGCTATCATTGCAAGCATATCTTCCCAATCATGTTTAAAGGTTACTCTGTGAAGAATTAAATGGTAATTCCCTTCCCTGGTGCTAATTCCTTTGGAGACCCCCTCCTCTAAGGCATGACTGACCACTTTATACCTGATCATATATACAGATAGACCAGTAAGTCACACCCATCTGCTTTTACCCTTTCAACCATCCCCAAACACCTCCCCTTAGTGCACAGAACGAGCCCCGCCAGGCCTTGGGAGCTCATGGGGGTAAAGACCAAGCTGAGGGATCTGAGCTTTGACACAACTGCTGCAAATCTCCTGCCCACACTGATAGCTTCAGTTACCTCCCCCTCTGCTTAGAGCGCTGCTCCCGTGCTGGAAAAACCAGGAAAAACCGAAAAACAACATGCAAACTGCTGTCAAATACACTACACAGTCTGAGGAAGGGCAGTAAACCCCCTTTAAGGACCATTTCATCCTTCCCTTCACTCGGTCTCAGGGGTGTCTGGGTTCCTCACAGCGCAGGAAGACAAGGCACGCACAGCAATTAAACCCTCAAATAAAAGGTTAACCCCCCCTTCCAGGGAGCTCCCAGTCCTCCTCCCTGTGCGTGCAAACCAGCCTGGCAGCGCTCGGAGAGGGGGCAGGAGGGCAGGCTTTGCTCGGGCTAAAAGCCCAGCTAAAACTCCCAGCACAGCTGCGTGACCCGAGACCGGGAACCTCCACCTCGGATGCTCCACAGGCACGGGCAGGGAGGAGCAGTTCCCCCCGCAGCATTCCTGCCTCAGGGAGCAGTGCAGCACACAGTGCCCTCCAAGGGAAGGGGCTCTGGGGCAGGGGGGGAATCCACAAGCCTAAAATAAATCCCTGGGCAAAGGCATCAAGCGCAGAGCTAAGTGGTACAGCCCTGGAGTGTGAGAACCAGTTCACCCTCTGGTTGACAGGGTAAGGGACTAGATGGATATTTCAGTCTTTGGGAAGGGGAAAGTCAGGCAACTATTTATTTGCACAGTAAAAGTAACTCCACTCTGGGTTGGAAAGCTATACTAAGAGATATCAGCTTGTTTACAGAGCTGGCTTTGCCTCCTTTTTTGCTCCAGGGCCTGAAGAGGGCATCCCACAAAAACCACAGAGAGGAGTTTTCTTTAAACAGCAACTGTCCAGACTTCTTACAGCGAGAAACAACAGCCTCAGTCTGCCAAGGACAAGCGAGGATACAGGTTTCTTCATCTGTTCTTAACCAACAGCAAGGCAAGGGGCTTGGGATCTGCTGTGGAGACTGAGTATTTCATCAGATCAGGACCACTGCTTTTCACTCCCCCATCCGTGACTCCAGAGGCACTGCTGGTACTGAGTCTGTACCTTGCATGTGTGTCCCAAAACAGGATCATGCCAGGACCCCTCAACCTCCAGCGCATGGCAGTGCCAGGGGAGGCAGCAGCAGGAGCCCATAAACCTCCCC
Organism: Empidonax traillii; assembly: GCF_003031625.1. Classification (NCBI taxonomy): domain Eukaryota; kingdom Metazoa; phylum Chordata; class Aves; order Passeriformes; family Tyrannidae; genus Empidonax; species Empidonax traillii. The sequence continues at coordinate 507,108 of NW_020955380.1, forward strand.
TGCTGCAAAGGGCACCGAGCAGCTTAGGAAGTTGTAAAGCCCATCGGGCTGGGCTGCTGCCAAGTGCTCATGGGAGAAGAAAGGGAAACGTTCAACATAATCTGCATGAAAGTGCAGGAAGCCCTAAATCGTGTTAGTGCTATTAAGAAAGCTGGTTACACTGCTCGGCAAACTGGCCCAATACAGGTTTGATAGACTTGTTACAAACATCTGATTGTCCTTGATTAGATTAGACAATCAACCCCCATCCTGGTGTGTGGGCATTGTTCGACTCCCCTCTGCAATCTGTAAATTAGAATTCCAGACCTGGGAGATTGGATTCAAATTGGATTACTGGAGCAGGTCCAGCGCAAGAACAATCGTGAGGCAGGAGAAGACACACACATGCACGAATGAATAAATAAATAAATAAACAAACAAATGCACGGGGACTGTCAGCCAGGATTTGATTAGGAGCGAATTAAAAATAGAATTAGAAACAAAAGCCACCAACCAGCAATTAGCAAAGAAGCGGGAAGAGGGACAGATTTGTCGCTGTGAAACAGGAAAGCACAGAGACCATGCCTTTAAATGGTTTGTACTTCAGCATGCACAAGGTTGCTGTGGGTTGTGGTCCTTCCTCCACCAGCTCCAGAGCTCTGGCATGCCCAGAAGGCCCCACACAGGTAAAACCTGTGTGCTGTACCACACTGGAGCAGGAAAACCCCCCAGGGTTTCCATGCAGCATCACATACTGCCACCCAACCTGGACCCCTCATGTACTGCAGCTCAAGAGGGTCCCCCTCTCCTGTCCAGGTAAACACTCCAATTACTTGGCCAACAAGCACCTGGAAGAACATCCTTCACACAGCTCAGCAGGGCAGGGGAATGGCAGTGGGACCTTGCACTGCCAGCAGTGGAGGAGAGAAATCCAGTACAGCCTCAGGGCTGCTCCTGCTGAATGCTGGTCTCCTTCACTGTCTGCTACCACGACCAGAGGACAGCAACAACCCCAGCAGCAAAGGAGGGAAGATTTCCTGGTGATTTCCTACCAGCCTGTGCCATGACCGAGGTCAGTGACTCTGCTGCTGAGAGAGGAGGGAGCGGGGAGATGCTCTGAACTGGGCTGAGAGATGCTTTGCTGCGTGCCAATTTTTTGCAGCTCCTCAGACAAGTGACACCTTTTATTGTCCCTATCAGGGAGCAGAAGAGCTGATAAAGACTCCCTTCACCACATACCTGCAAGGGAAATCTCAGGCCTATCAGAATCGTTAAAGGGATAAACCTGTCCAATTAAATCCCCTCTGCACTGTTGATTTATGCTCGTGCCAGACGCAAATGGAGCTTGGAACTAGTCCCAGCTGAACGGCAATGCACCGAGCGTTCAACCAGGACTGAAAGCACAACCAGCCTCAGCTCCTCCCTCCCATGATGCCCCTGCTGACCAGTTTCATCCCAAGAAGCCGGTTTGGTTAAGTATTTTGTGGTAGGACACCAAAATCCCACTTTGCCCTCCATCAGAGGGTCCTAAAGCATGGTCAGGTACTAACTGCACCATCCCATCAGAAGGAATACGCAAGAAAAGGTGCCAGTAAGTGGGAAAGCTCAAGCCTGAAGGTGAGGGGAGGAAATCAGAGACAAAACAGCAAAATACAGCAGTAAAAAGCCCCAAGCCTTACTCATCTTGAGATCAACCATCTTCACTGTGCACCAAATTCCAGCTTTTCCAGCCACCTTCTCCAAGGTAAAGGAGGATGGGAACACCACAAACTTCTAGAGCTGTATTCACCCAGGCTTTGTAGCCACAGGAAACCCAACCAGACCTCCCTGCAGGATGCCTTCACAACACAGAAAATCCCCAGGCCTGTCCTTTGTATTCCCTTTTCTGCCAAAAGAAAATGTCCAGTGTCAAGTAGGTTCTCCTGTTCTTTTTACAGGAAAATCTGAGTATCTTCAGTGAAAGACACTGTGACCTTCTACACCTTAGCTGAAGGAACAGCACCTCTGAGCACTGCTAGCAAGCACCTCCTTGCCCCCAGATGCTCGTTACACAGCAACAAAAATACGCTGTTAAATTTCACAACAACAGAATAAATAAAAAACCCCAAACTTTTCTCCTACTGCTGTAAGTGCTGTTAGTGCTCTCATCAGCTGAGCCACACAAGGTGCACTGAACCTGCTGCAAGTACATAGACCTGAAAGTACTTATACATACATATGTAAGATACAGACAGACATACAAAATGCACACTGTAAATTCTCTGATGTGCAAAATGCCACTTTGCTGCCCTTCTGCTCCACAGGTTGTATTTGACACTGCCCACACTTGAGGTTCATGGGAAATAAAACAGACTTCACCTTATCCCAAAAGATTTTGCCAGTGATGTACAACACCCAAACCTGAACCAGCTCTTTGGGAAAAATACCAGCCCAACCGTGTCACCAGCACCCCAGTGGGGCAGCACCACAGCCCATGGGCATTCACACTGTGCTTTATGGATCGATCTGGAGGCCTCTTTTTGGAGAGGGGGGAAGAACACCAGCACAGACAATAATCTTTAGGCAGGTCATGGTGTGTGAATAGCTCACTTCAGGGCATAACCCACTCAGTAAGCTGTGGGATGTGCTGCTCTCAGGAGGCAAAGCAAATTGTCTGTGGTTAAATATGTGAAGGATGAAGCTGTCAGCATCCAAAAGCAGCCTTCGCAAGAACTGTATAAAAAGTAGAAACAAGTTTAAAACATAGCCTAAGATCTAAAATTTCCATCTCTCAGCCTCCTCCCCCCAAAAAATCACAACTTCCTTCTCCCCCAGTCTGCTGGGCTTCGGGAAGAGATAGACCTGGAGGCATCACTTGTGCCTTTCACACAGTGTTGCAAAAGAATCAGATCTGGGGTGTCCACAGGGGCTGCCAAGGTCTCCTCAGCCACCACGAGCAGCAGACAGAGCTGGAGTATCCAGGGATGTGGCAGGGCAGGGAAGAGCAGCTGGCAGAGCATGAAGCAGGAACAGCAAACAGTACAGGGAAGGGAAGAGGAGATGCCACTGTGGGCACATGGAGAAGGCAAGGGCCGTGTTTGATGGCAAGGGAGGTTCCTTCCAGCACTGTTTGACACTTCTTTCCCTCTCTGTGGAGAAATGGCTTATCTTCACCAGCCTCACCAAACACAGCCACTGAGGCTTTGGAGGAAGACAACTTACTGTAGGTGAATTGGGGAATCCTTGGAAGACCTCACAGAGAAAAGAAAGGGGAAGAGAGAAAAATACTCCTTGGGTTTGGGAACCTGAAACTGGCAGCCACCCCCTGCACACCTTTGGGTGATGGCTTTGCCCTGGCTCACTCAGTGAGGAAACCAGCTGCACTTTCAGTATTGAAGACCATCTCTTTTACCTCCCCTCCTGATAAAGCTTGGGAATAAAAAGCAGCTGGAACTACAGAGCCCAAAGGAGACTGAGGCCAGGCTCGAAGCAGTGAAATCATCGTGGAGAAAGGACACTGGATGATGCGGAGGAAAAGGGCAGTTAGTGCTGATGCAAATCCATGTCAAACAGAAGCTGTTGTGTAGGACACAGGGTAGAAGTCCCCCAGGACCCAGCTGTAGATAATGACCTCTAGTGCCAGGTGGAACAGGTGGGGATTGCAAAAAGAACTTCCTAGGAATTTTTTTGTCCTGTGATGAGACTGTCATCAGGTATGATGCTCTGGAACAAAAAGGGAGAGACAGCATCCAAACAACCAGTCACTTGTAGATGCTTTATTTTAGGAAGCAATTACCCTCTCTGCCACACACCCCTCTGTCTGGCACTCCTCCAAAATGTATGTGGGAAATCAGAATGTCCTGCTAGTGCCAGACCTGTGCCACAGCGCTGCCCCATGGCTGCCAGGGCCAGACAGACAGCTTTGGTTTCCTTGTGCTTGATTTCTGCTCTTTAGAAATGCACCACACAAGGTAAGAAACTATGTATTATTAACAAATGCTCTGCACATAGTCTGACTTTAATAAAGACACATTAATATTTTCACTTAGAGGAAAACAGGTTCTTTGATGACGGGACTGAATCACCACCTAATCAGAGCAGTGCTCTGAGCTGTGCACCCATGGTGTGTGCCCAAAGGCTTGCTGGCACCTTCCCACAAAGCACCACCGAGGCCCAGGCAATACCCCTTCCCTCTCAGGCATCAAAGGAGACAGGGATGCATCTTTTCAGTGGAATGAGCACCTGAGTGACATGGCAATTCCTACATCAAGGAGAGGCTCCATTTCTCCCTCCTCACCTGCCCTCGCTGATACATGGAGTCCCACCTGACTCAGACGATGGAAAACGTGTTTCAAGAAGTCATCATCACTCTCGTGAGTCATGGGAGAAGGGGAGGAAATAACTCCAGGAGAGATGATTCAACTAAGGGGAGAGCTGAGACAGGAGAAAACACAGGCTGGAGAGTAGAAGGAGCTGTGTGAGCCCCACTGTTTCAAGGCAGCTTAGCTCATGGTAGAAATTCAGAAGATTCAATTTCTCCTCCTCCATCAACTTCCCTATTTGCAGATTTTGTTGTCAGTGCCACCAAGCCAAGATGTCAAGAACTGGCACGCAAGCTGGATGTAAAAGACTGCTCCATCCAGGAGTGTTCTCTGAAGGAGTCCTCTTGAAGGGACTAATTCAGGTCAGCAGATCATTGTTCCCACTGTAAGACAGCACCAAGTGCTGTTATCTAACCAGCACTGCCAGAATCACTCCTGTGTCAGGTCCAGCATCAGGCAAGCCCTTCACAGCACACCAGCCTCTCCTGCCCAGAATCCCAAAACAAAGCAAAGCAAACTGGAAGATAAACAAGGTCATTTCTACCAAGGACACAGTTCAACCCCTGATCCAGCACCAGAAGATGCACAAACTCTCTGTAAGGCTGTGTGACTCAGAGCAAAGGGCAAGGAAAAACACAGTGACTGATGAGCTTGAATTCAAATGTCACAGTGGAACCACCCAGCAGACTTGATGTGTAACTCAGGGTTATTACCCTGCTCATCCCACAGGAGCCACGTGTGGTTCGGGTGTGTATCAAGTTGGCAACTGACTTCTGCCCCCCATGTCTTCCTCCAGCATCTATAGGTGCTGCACATCTCTGGATTGTTTAATATGATAAATACTCAAGCATGCACACAAACTATATGAACAGGAGAATGTAAGCTCACATCAAGAAAAAAAAGTCATCTCCCTGGTTTTCACTTCCACAATCCCCAATACAGTGCTGGCAGTGTCCACCTATTTATCCCCACTTCAGCTTTTTCCACTGAAGTTAAAACACTTAGTGTGAATCCCAAGCAGGATTATTCTTTACTTTTCAAAGTCAGGAATTGAGCAAACAACAGTCTTCTTTCACCCAAATCCCTTCTCTGAGCTACTTCTTACCCAGCCTTTGAGACAGGTCACTTCCAAACTCTGACAGCCTTAGTTACACCTCAGTTACTTCAACACCCCTTCCCTCACCACAGCACTTTTTCCTGTGCTCCCATTCCTGCCTGTCAGGTTGAAGGATGGCCAAGTCTTTTTTGGCTACAGTCCCTATATGGACACAACAGCTACACTACCTGCTCCAAGCCTTCCCCTTTCCCCGCAGACGCCCTTTCAGTGAATCAACCTACAACCTGTATCCAGTTGGCCACAGTGCCAGGTACCCATGGCACAATTTCATGCCACTCGTGTTTTTGAGAGGACACCTCAGCTCCTGGAGGTGAAGTACCCACACCCCTCTGCAGAGGAGAGGGTTCTCTTGTCTCTTCCCCAGTAGCAGAGAGTGCAGTACCAGAGCACGGCAGCCACTGCCAGGTTTTACTGACCAGCACCACAATCAGGTCACCTTGCTCCACTACAGATAAAATGAGCTCATTTTAAAAGGAGTGTTACAAAATAGGACAGTAGGCCAGTACTGTATGCAGACACCCATGGGGACAACGTCCTTGCCTCACGTACTCCATATGAACCTGCCCAACTGCAGGATGCAGTTCCCAGAAAAGGCCACACAACCACAGAAATCACCTTGAAGCTGAGATCACAATGCTGCACCAGTACCAACCCTCTTCTTTAAACCAAGCATCTCCATCAAAGGATTGGCACACAGGCCCATCTCCTTACCTTCAAAGCACGGACTTTCTTGGCCAAGAGACTCTCAATGTCCCCTGCAACCTTCTCCACCAATTTCCTGGGCACGTTCTCCTTGACTTCAAACAGGTTTCTATTTTCATTGTAGATCTAAGAAGGGAAGCAAGAGAAAGAAAGATGGTCAATATTAGAGAGAAATACAGCAGTCTGCCCACAGAAAAGCCGATCCTCTGAAAAAGAATTCTCGCAATGTGGATTAAGTAACAATATAAACTTTGGAAATGAGGGAGTAAGGGGAGAAAAGCTCTGCCACCAGAAAAAAGAAATCCATTTGACCTGCTGCCCACACCACTGGCTTTAGAGCTGCCTGCCTTCATGCTTGAAGCCATGAGCAGCCCATCCTATCGCTCAAAAGCTGAGCTGCCCACAGCACTGCCCACTCCCTGCCTCTGCTGAGCCGGCCCTGCAGCACCAGCAGAGCCCCTGCACTTCCTGCTGTGCTCTCCCTCACCCAGGCACATCCCTAAATCCCACTGACCAGCTCCCCAAAGCCACCTGCTGAAATTGGCAAGTGCAAGCCACACTTTCCACCTGCCCCCAGCCCCCTGTGCACCACCCCCAGGGCTTGCTCCGTGCAGACCTGGCAGCACCTGCTGCAGGCAGGGCAGCCCCAGCACCAGCAATGGGAACAACGGGATCACATGAAGTAGGATAAAAACTGTGTCTTTAAGCAAGCCACAGTAATTTGGCACCCTCAGGAAACGAGGATTTCTACAACCAGTCCAGCACTTGGCCAGGCTGTGGCAGGGAGAGGCACAAATCTATATCAGGATTATCCTGAAGGGCAGATGCAATTACCTGGATTTGAATGTTTGCACCCAAAGCAGCGCCAGTGACCCACAGGCTTGTCTTTCCAAGCCACATCACACAAGGAGACAATGCCCAAGGGAAGTGCTGTTGGCATCAGCACCAGCTCAACAGGAAGGGATCAGTCCCACCATACAACTTCACAACCACCAACCCCTCAGTCACCACCTCCTGAGATCATTTTGTGACTTGTTAACTCCATCTGTCTGCAAACCCAGGTCCATCCAACACAGGGTCAAAGGGGAGAGCTTATTGCAATCATCTGAGATTAGGGGAAAAAAACAACCTTCATGCCTTAGCTTTTTTTAAGTAAGGTACATGAAGAAAACCAAAAAGCAAGTAGGATTCTGATTCTCTCTGTATCCTCGAGCTACATGCAAATACCTTCAACTCCAGGCATGAAGACATAAGGGAGCAAAAAACCCTCCAAGGAGAGCTGAACCTCCCCAAGGAGTTAGCTGACTCCACGTTTAACTGCAAATTCCATGCTAAGCATGTCTGGCACCTACCCAAGCTTGCATGATCCGTGGAAGCTGAATCATGCTTTCCCACGGGACAAAACCCCCTCTTTGCTGGAGCTTCATTACAGACTCTGCCTGTAACTGCTGCTTTGTTGCAGACCTGGCCACGTCGACCAAGGAAGAGACGACCAGGGGCTGCAGAAACCATTTCTCAGGGTACATTTTCCTGTCCCTGCCCAGATCTGCCCTGGGACTCAGAGGAGCACGCAGACACACACAGTGAACAACCAGCTTCCACATGACAAGCATGTGCCTCAGAACCCACACCATTTCACCACGGGCTAGGGAGAGGCTTGGCCAGGGACACCCACCAGGCTGATACCACAACTATTTCACTTGGAGGAGCCAGCAAAAACAAAGGTACGGGCAGCCAGGTGCCCAGGATCCACACAGCACCACATCACACAGCTCAAGGACACAATGAGACCCTCTAATATGTTGGGAAACTACTTACTCCCCACCCTTTTCCTTCTCCAGACCTTATACTAAGCTGGAGCAGGCAGTGACTCCGTTTGCTGAAAGCAGCTGGTGATGAATTCGAGAGCTGGAGCAGACACAGACAGACACACACAGAGCCTTTTTTGGTTAAACAGAGCGGTTTCTGAGGCTGAAGCCACAGGAGTACGCTCAGAGACTAAGGAAAGGGCTGCTCTTTTGGCTGTGCACAGCCCTTCCAGACCTACTGGGGTAATCTTCAGGCTTCAACTTTGCTTCCTGAAGCTCTCACTGCAGTCCCTGCTTTGCCCAAGCTCCTCCTTTCTTCCGTGCCACTAGAAAATTCCTGACAGCAGCCTCTCCTGGCAGCCCTGTGCCCACATACACCGTTGCTTCATCCTAGCTCCACTCCAGGCAACTGGGTTTTTCCCCAGAGGGATTCAGGCCACCCGCCGACTCCTCAGCCCCTAAGAGACGTGTGGAGCAAGGCTCCAGTGCCCTCCCCAAGGCTCTGCTCTCACAGGTCCCACACCTGCCAGTCTTCAAGGAAAGACAACTCCAACCATTAAATTTCCAGTCAACCTGACTCCAAGGGCTTCACCCAAATAATTTTGGTCCCCAAACCAAATAACTGACATCAGTTTGGCAACTCCTATCTTAGTGTAGGGGTTTGCTACGTGAGCACAGTGCCTCTAAAAAAGATGCTTTATTAAGCAAGGATATTCAAAAGGTACCCCAAGACTCCAGCAGAAATGATTTCATAGAATCATAAAATAGTTTGGGTTGCAAGGGACCTTAAAAACCATCTTGCTCCAATCACCCTGTCATGGGAAGTGACACCTGTCACTAGACCAGGGTGCTCCAAGGCCCATCCCAGCCTGGCCTTGGACACTTGCAGGGATGGGGCAGCCACAGCTTCTCTGGGCAGTCTGTGCCAGGGCCTCCCCACCCTCATAGCCATTCATTTCTTCCTAATATGCAATCTAAACCTCCCCTCTTTCGGTTCAAAGCCCATTCCCCCTTGTCTTCCAGGTCCTTGCCCAAAGTCCCTCTCCAGCTCTCTTGGAGCCCCTTTAGGCATGGATGGGCTCTAAGGTCTCCCTGGAGTCTTCTCCAGGCTGAACAACCCTAACTCTGAGCCTGTCTCCACAGGAGAGGTGCTCCAGCCCTCAGAGCATCTTTGTTGTCCTCCTCTGGACCTGCTCCAACAGGTCCACATCCTTCTTATGTTCAGGGCCCCAGAGCTGGACACAGCACTGCAGGTGGGGTCTCAGCAGAGGTGAGGGGAACTATTTCTAGATGTTCTTCACTTCAGAGCTCCATCGTACTCTGAGCTTCAGATCAAAAAGCTTGTATTGCAAACAGAAAAACATCTTCTAGATAAAAACACCCCATGTCAGCACAGAAGGGGTTAAGGAGAGGCACACTTGACACAAAACAATATTCTCTCATATTCTTTTTCCCCTCTTCGGTTGGTAACAGCATAACAAAGTCATGTGCTTGGAAGACGCGATACCTCCAGCTGAGCAGCAGCAATCAGGAAAGCAAAGAGGAGCAATCTTCAAGGAGAAAGCTTTGGGTACAGAGGGAGTCCTGACATTAGTATTTTCCTATTATGAAACAGAAAATGGGCTCCTATTGGTCATGGACAGAAACAGTGCCTGTCCACAAGGGAGGACAGAACAGAAAAAGAAACCAGGAGCTGTTCCTCCAGCCCCTCTGCAGCCGCAGAGCTCTGCAGTGTTCTTGGCTGAACAGTTCATCGGCGTTAATTAGAACAATCCAAGACAAATTAACAGTGACCATACGTGCATAAGAACGTCCCAGACGGGCAGGGGAATAAACTGTAGGGCTGTAGGGCTCCAGGCAATTCAGAGAACTTCATGCTCTCCACTGCAGAATTTTGCTTTGGGTTGTTCAGAACATGGCCAGGTTTCATCTAAGGTGACACTTCCCATATTGAGTTTTTCCTTGAGCTGAATCAAACAGTATTTTCTGGCCCAAGGCATCCAGAACATTCCTTAGTGATGGCAAAAGGTCCAGATTAGAAAGCCATTCTCATCAAAATTCTCCTGTGATCCAGTGCTCTGGGACTTGGGCTTGAAACGTGTCACAGCGGTGACCTCGGAGTCAAGGAACCGCTGCTTCTGATTCCACGTAGGTGCCCTCACACCCAGCCCTGCCAGCACCCTGGGGGAGAAGGGGGTGCAGGTTGGGTGTTCGTGGTAGATAGGGTTTTACTTTGTAATCCTTTGAGGAACACACCCCTAACCCTCCCAGCCTCCTCCCCAGCATGCAGGTGGGTGGCAATGCCGGGACACAGAGCAAAGCCAAATCCTGCACTGCTCCAGCCACGCTGAAACAAGAAGCAGCACCCTTGTGTTAGCCCTGCTCTACATGGATGGCAAACCTGAAGTTACTGGACAGGAGAAAGGCTGCCCAGAGCCTCTGAATTACCTACAGAGAGATGAGCCCTCAGGCAGCACAGAGGAAGCTGCTGTGCTCAGGGGATGGGGACTGAGACCAAATGATATACTGCAAGTCCCAATAAAAAGTCTGGGAAGGGCTGAAACTGGATGCAGCAGCAGAAGGTCCATGCTGAAAGTGAACTAATATATGGCAAGTGTGTGTGTGTGTCTGTGTGAATATTAACACTGGCAAAACAACAGAAAATACTGAGTTGCAACAGAACAACAAAAACAAAGGAAAAAACCCAAAACAAACAGTGGCAGGTGGGGGGAGAAAAATCAAACAGCTCAAGCCAACCTGCAACACGAAAAATTTAATCCCAAATAGTCCTAAACATAGTGCAATTACAAACAGCCGCAAGCATGGTCTAAACCAGCCCAGAAGTGCTAAGTGGCCTCACTAAAAAGCAGAGCAGGTAACACAAGCAATTGCCAGCACATGTTCCTAGCACCTGCACAGCCAAGGAGGCAGATCTGATACTGCCTTAGCACATCCATTCTCTAAATTCAGTTGTTTGCCTTGCTCCTAATGCACAACAAATGATGCTCATCTCTGCCATTAATTCCCTCTGTGCCTGTATTTCCAGGGAGCTGTCAGGGTTCAGAGAAAGCATTTGCCTCTTCCCAGTTCCCTACGAGCACACCCAGCACCGTGAAACTTGGCAGCCTGAGAAGGAAACGGGTGAAAGAAATACTCCCCCCTCCCCAAGTGCAGAAATCACCACTTGTTCAGCTGCCACAAGAGGAGCCAACACCTCCCATGGGCCAAGGTATCTGATGACAAAACATGAAGGAAAATAACAACGTAGAGCACATTAGCACCTGTGCCTCTGGGCACCACTAGAAAGTAAAAACTGTCTCCCCAACCTCAGCCTTGCTGTCTTCTACAGGCATTGGCCTCCCCTGCCAACACTCTCCAGCCCCCTTACCCAGGACATGAGGACACTGATGAGAGGGCTGGGATAGTGGGGTGCACCTGCAACTCAAAACAGACTCCCCTATTCCCTCTCCCTCCAGCTCCACATCCCCCAGGAAGCAGCACCACTCTGCTGTGCTTACACAGCACCACCTCCCTGCCAAGATTCCCCCTTTGCCCCACTCAAGAACAACAGCAACCAAAAATCTGAACCCTAACACGGCAGCTGGGTAAGCCCAGCAGCTCTCAGCCCCCCTGGGCCAGGATACAGCTGTACCCACAGCTCAAACCCCAGCTGGGATGTGCTCAGGGCCAAGGAGGGAGAAGCTGTGGAGCTCTGGCTCCTGCTGGAAAGGCGCCTGATCTGGGTAATAGTCATCTTCCAGAAATTAATTTTTTTCCCCACCCCTATATGAATCCAATACACCAGGTTTGGACAGCTGCAGTCCAAACAGCAGCATTTAATCACAGTGCAAACCTGGCATGTTTGCAAAAGAGCAAAGTACTACGTGCAGCAAAGGAGCGTCTGCCTTCCTGCTCCCAGAGCATCCCACCTCAAAGCCAGGGTGCTCCCAGTGAGGGAGGCCAAAGACCAAACCCCATCGCTGCAGGCACGACAGCTGTGCACACCTGAGACAACCCCTCATGCCCCACAAATGGGACTGTGCCATGTCATGCCCCACAAAGGCCAGCAAGCAGGAGAACAAAAGGTTTTTCCCACCTGGCACTGTTATGGGGCAGGGAAGGTCTCTGTTCAGGGGTATCCTTCAAGCTCCTGCAGCCAGGCCCATGCCTGGGATCAGCTTTGTACAGTGATCCACTACGGCCTCTGCAAAGGGAATCAGTCGGTACAAGAAATGCTGCAGGAGGATACCTGCAGTTAGAGGTATCAGATGCTCATCTAGTGCTTCTCCTGGAGCTTCAGGATCTGTTGGTCTCCCCCAGAAAAGCATCAGCCTGGCCCCATTTGAGTGTCATCTCACCTACAACAAGGTCCTGCCCTTTCCCCACTGCTCAGAGTATGAGTGAAGAGGAATGGGGAGAACCCTTGAGCAGATTTGCTCCTGCCTTGTGTACACAGAGCAGACCCATCTGGTGTGGTGGGAGCCTAGAGGAGAATTGCACACTAATATAAGTGACCAGCAAGACCACAGTGAGGTGGTCCAGGCTGAGCAAAAAGCACTGTGGCTGGGTAAAAGAGAGGAGAAGGAGTGCCAAACCCCAGAGATCCTGCTGGAAGATGGAGACTGCTCGGGGCCACAGGCAGAGAGCAGAGACAGCACGATTCCCATCTCTCCCCTCATCCCTGCTGCACCTACTGTTGTTAAATTTCATCGTCTGGTGCTTATAGTTCTTGCAATGATGGTAATCACGGCGGTGTCTGTATTCCATTAGGAGGATGCCAGCCCCGGCGCAGCGTCAGGGATAATGAAGCAGGCAGCGATAAGGGCGATAGCGGCCTCGCTGCCAGCGCCAGGGACCGGCACTGCTGCCTGCCCTCCTGGGGCAGAGCACAGCACACACTGTGCCCGGGCTGGGCACAGGGCACGGGCATGGCCTGCTGGGGAAATGCTCGGGAAGGTGCTAGATCCTGGTCCTCCCTGCCCAGGAGTCGGGAGGGGGGAAGGCAAAGGGAAGGAGCTGCTTCCTGCAAAGGTGAGCACTGGTGCCATCATCCAGAGAGGGCTTTGCAAATCTACCCCCCACCAGCTCCCAGAGCCGGTACCACAGATGCCACCAGCCCTAGGGACACAGCTGTGAGCACAGCCCTGAGCCAAGGCACCCCATGTGCTGTCCCTGCTGGGAGCAGTGTGGGCAGTGCCTCCCACAGAGCCCAACCTGCCTTTTGCCACCACCTCTGCCTTGTCCCCAGCACGAGCTGCTGCTCCAGCGGTCTGAGGACGTGCTCCAGCACACAGCAGGCAAACAGCTTGACATTTCCTAACCCCATCTCCCTCTCCCCTCGCTCAGTGCCATCTCCCTGCTGTGCTCCATCCTTCCACCTACCTAATAAAAAGCAAGCACCCTCTGAGCAGCTTTTCACCGCTCTCCCACAGAAGAGGGACAGGGAAATGTGCAGTTTAGTTGCTCCTCAGGGATGGTCAGCTATAATTGAAGCAAACAAACCATAGAACTAAGGCCTCTCCAGTTCACTAAAGCACCTGCTAAAAGGCAGCAGCACCACAGAGGATGTGGGGGAATAGAGAAAGGCAGCCCACACCACTGGGGATGGAGAGGTGGAGCTGCTCCAGTGCCCCCTATCCTGCCCTGGCACTCTCATCTCCCATCCTCTGTGGCATCAGCTGGACTTCTGCTCTCAGGCCAGGATCACCAGCCTCCACAGCTGAGACTTCAGCCCTGCCAGCCCAGAAGCAGACATGAGACTGCTATACATAATTTAGCAACTAGACAGGGATAAAGGGCTATACACGGTTAGCCTGGATTATAGAAAACCTCTCCCGGCCTGGAAAGCTGCTTTGAGTCTTCAGCAGCCCAAACCCTTGTATGAGGAGCTCTCAGAGCAACAGACCTGCCTGAGTGTTTGCAGAGAGTGAATCTTCTGCAAGGAAATTCAGTACCACACAACTTGAAACTCTGTCTTCTCCTTTCAGATAAAGTGCTGTAAAAATAAGTCGCTGCACAGTTGAAAACAGGAGGCCTCAACCAGGCTGGGAGCTCTGCCCAGGCAGTCCTCTGCACACTCACACAGCCACTTGGATGGCATGGGTCTTGCTGCCAGGTCAGGGCACAAGCCCACCAGAGCATGCTCTGCTAACATATGAGAGGAAAAGAACAGCTAAGGCTTCTCAGACAAATGCCCAAATGCGTTCAGAGATTACACGATCTCTAAAAATACCAGCTTGTACAGTAAAACAGAAACAAAACAAATACACCAAGCTGATCCTTGACTCTGGCTGATCTCTTGGTTGTATTGGGCATTAGAAAAGCTCTAGTAAGGAAAGCAATATTTTTTAAAAGGTGCCTCAACTACCACCCTTCAGTATACATTCCCAAGAGTTAACCAGTTTGATTAAGTTATGTCTACACAGAACACACTTACCTCAGATCAACAACTATCAAATTGCACCTAGAAAACCCTGGCTGCATCCTAGGAGGGATGCTGCCACAGATAAAGATGTGCTATTTTTCTAGATTTCAGGCTGGATATTATGAAGAAACTCTTTGCTCAGAGGGTGGTGATGCCCTGGCACAGGTTGCCCAGAGAAGCTGTGGCTGCCCCATCCCTGCAAGTGTCCAAAGCCAGGCTGGATGGAGCCCTGAGCAACCTGGGCTAGTGGAAAATGTCCCTGCCCATGGCAGGGGGCTGGAAAAAGATGGTCTTTAAGGTCCCCACATGCTTGATTTATATTGGTTGAAAAGAACTCAATTTCTCTCTGATTTACCTATAAGTAAGTATTTTAATCAATTATGGGATGGATCCTCGGCTTAACCAGAAGCAGTTAAAGTGCTCTCTTGGGCAGACAGGCACATGCTCTGCTGAAGCACCACCCCAGATCCACCAGGACAAGTGCAGGGCTTGGGAGGAAGGGGACATGGAAGGAGGGTTCAGAGGAGAGGGAGTTTGGAGCAGGAAGCCCAGGGAGGGAGGCACTGTGTTGTGACTGATGGCTTCAGAGAACCATCTGAATGAAATGAACGGGAGAAGATGATGGAAATCGTTAGGGAAAGATAAAAGCAAGAAACACCTCTGCTTCTCAGATCTCAGACTCTGTGTGGCTGCTGTTCTGCCTCTTGCACAGCTGCTGGACAGTTTAAAACTCCATTTTCTTTTATTGTGCTGCTTTTTTTTTCCCCCAAGGCTAAACATTTAGGACACTGCAATCACAAAAGCTCCTACAGACTCAAAGTAGGATCTCACCGCACTCCGTTTCCTGGCAGTGAGGAGGATGAGGAAAGACTATCACTGCTCTGAGAGAACTGGAAAGAATTTCACCAGGCTCTCTTGCACCCTGGCAATGTCCATGGCAGGCCTGCTCCTGGTGGGCAAAGGCTGCTGCCCATTCCCTGTGAGTGCACTCCAAGCACACGCAGCTCCCTCCCTCGCTCTGCACTGAGTGAGGAAAGACTCAGATCCTCAAAGACTTGACTTTAAATAAATAACCAGACCTCTTTCCCGAAACAGCTTTATCTTCTGCGCCAGAAAAGCTGCAGCTCCTTGTAGGAAGGGCTGTGGAAAAAGGCTGTGCCGTGCACACTAAAGCTCCCAGACATATTTCGCAGATTTCCTTTTAACTACAAAAGAAAAAGAGTAACAATTACCTCACGCTGCCTTTTATTTTCACTGATGGTTACCACTGGCCAAATTCAGCTCTCAGCTGCAGTGATGCAAATTTGGGATAACTTCACTGACATGGATTTAAACTAAATCTCTTATTAGAGCTAAAGCAATTGAAATCTAGGCCAGCATAAGTCAGCACTGTCAACATTTACCCCCACAGTTTTCTGCAGAGTAATGATCTATTTTAAAGAAATTGAACTTTTAGAAACAGCAACTTTGCATTTCTCTTGATTTACCTTCTGAGGTAGGTGGTGGGGCTTTCTCTGCACTTCAGGGATTGACGTTTACAAGCTTTTCTCCCTAATCTCAAGCACTGGAAGCATTTCTGTAAAGGCACGGGCCTGTACAAAGCAAGGCTGGAAGAGACGCACTTGCTCATCCCATCCCCTCTGGCTCATTCAGGACCCACCTAACCTGGGCTGTTCACAAGCCCTGCTCTAATCCCCTGGTGGTGGAGACCCCAGGCCTCCCTGGCTGATGGTCTTCACTGTTTTCATACAATCACAGTGTGGTTTGTGTTGGAAAGGACCTAAAGATTTGTTCTAGTTTAGTTTTTAACCTTGTAGGCCAAAAAAACCCTCATGTTCTTTTGTTCTTTTCATGCAAGTTAATGCTTTTCATATCCAAGTGTCTTGGGTTCAAACTACAATTAAGGTGATAATTAGGCAATGCCACTAGTAGAGCATTCACCAGGGTGATATTCCAAACAGCCCCCAAAATATCTAGGCATCTATCAAAGCTGGGGACTTTTGATCTGATGTCTAAACCCAAAACTTTGGGGGGATCAAAAGTACAGACAAGGAGTGAGATAGAGGGAAAAAACAGGGCAAAAATGGAGGCCGAGTCTTGAGCATAAAAAGGCACACATTTTTTGTTGGAAGGACAGAGAGACAGTACAAGAGTACTCAGACAGGAATTGTAAGAACAGATTTGAGGAATTCTGAAATCCTTAGCCCTGATGTGGTTACTGATGAGGGCAGGACAGTGAGTGGCTACAGCCTAACATGAAACAGAGCAATTTTGGGAGTTAATGATAGTAAATTCTCCTCCCTGAGTGGTACAACAGTGACTCACAGGCTCTCCTGTCCTTGCCCTGGTCAGAGGAAGCCAGAGCAAGTCAGCTTTGGCCCTTGGAAGGGTGATCCTCAACATGAGAGGCAAAGGCAGGCAGATAGAGCTGATCCCTACAACTGATGTGACTCAGAGAGATGTGTTACAGGTTCAGGACAGGGAACACAGGGCAGGCTGTTTCTTTCCCATATGGGGCCAGACATATCAGTTCTGCAAGTCCTGTACAATAGGGGTTGTGTCTTTCTGCTCTCCATATGGCCAGAGAGGAGAGAGCAGGACGCTCTGCAATCCTGGCATCACTCCTACTGGCCAACAAACTCTGCCAGTGAGCACTGCTAAGATTGCAGGAGAGCTGTCCCACAGTGGGGAAGAATCAGTCCCCAGGTGCCCACTGCCCCCCCAGGAATAACAGGGTGCAGGGAAGCATTCACAGTGTGAAAGCCAGAGATGAGCCAGGGGAACCAGAACTCCCAGAGCATCCCCAAGTACTTGCTCGGACACGCTCAACCACCTTTGTTGTGCATTTCTGCACACACTTGCATCCTCACTTTCCTTGTCCTCTCCCTCTTCAACTCTTTGCAATATTTGAGGGCTCTAGTCCCTGCTGTCCCAACCCTTTCCCCTGCACGGGAGCACACACTCACAGACACAGGGCTGAGCTCCAGACTCGTCTGTCTGTACAGGCACAGCTCCCCACACAGCTCTGCCTCTGCACTGGCTGCTGGCACAAAGCGCTGTTTGGGCTCCCCACCTGCACTCTCCCTGTGACAGCCATGATCTTAATTAAGCTTTAGGCAGGGAGCAATTGTCTGGCACTTACAACGGGAGAGGGGGCTCTGTCTGTATTCCCCCTTTGCCACAGGCACAGCACTGACCTGCCTGCGCGATCGTTGGCAAATCACCTCCCCGCGTCTGCACGGGCTCACTGACCACCCACTTTGAAAGAATTCATCGTTAATTTTTGCAAAGTGTTGTGGAATCCTTAAGGGAAAGGTAGCACAGGAGTGGAGAACATTAATATTCCACCGAGAACCTCCAGGGACCGACCGGCACACTAAAGCTTCTACAAGCAGAAACAAAACTCTTGCACGGCTCAAGCCAGACCCCCAAAGCACCGGCTGATTTTTTTTCAGTACTTTCCATCAGCATTAGGAAACATGTATGGGGCCTGTCACTATGCATCCAGAGCAACAGCCGTGCCACATGCAAGAAAACACAAGGAGAATGCAGGACCAGAGGTGGATTCGTATCTACTCGGCGTAAGAAAAGGTTGCATCAGGCAACGTGTACGGTGGAGCATTAGTCTCCTGCTGTTCCAGCATAAAGTTAATCAGGGACAGAAATTAATCCCTCCTGACAGCATGTTGCCAATTTCTGATTTCATCCCCATTTCCTCGTAGCTTATCATCAAGGGAAGAGGGAACTTGTGGCACGGACGAGCCTGTCACGTGCCCCTTCCTTTGGTAAAGGCTGACACGCAGCAGCCACGGGCTGCCCCACACTCCGAGCGGCACGTACGTGCTCCGCACGCACGCAGGGCCCCTCACATCCCTGCACACCCACCCACCACTACACAGGTACACGCAGTGCAAACCTAGGCATACGCTTAAGGCAAAATACGTGCCCAACCATCAGCTTTTCTCCAAGACAGTGGGAGGGAGGGGCATAAGACGAGTACAAGAGGAAAGAAATCCTCTCCCCCGAGGGACGGTGCCAGAAGAGCAAAGTGGCATTTACAAATCATAAGCATTTCCCTTCCCCACTCTCTGCTCCTTTGCCCAGAATGTTAATTAGCATTGCTCTAAACAGCAGCGGCAAAAGCTGAAACCCAAGCAGCCTCAACTGCTTGAAAGGAAACCTGGCTGGGAGTTTTTTCAGAGGAGACATTTAAACTCAAATGGTGAGACGTGACGGCGATGCAGCAGGTGCTTTTTAATGCCACCTTATAACTTCTCTCCTAAAACGAGGGTGTGAGTTCTAAAAAGAAAACTATCGTTTCCCAAGGCTGTAGGATTCTGCCTCCTGTTCCAAATGTCAAGGGTGTATTCTGCAGCTTATTCTCCCAAGCCCAGCAGACCACGCATGGAGCCCCACAGCACGGCAGCAGCACCCTGCTCTCTCCCACAGTCCTGAAACGTGTCACTGCGCTCCAGCCTGGGCAACCCCCAAGGCTGCTTTGCAGTGCAGTTTAGTTGATCACATAATAGAAGAGTGGGTTTGCAATTATGTTCATAAATAATAGTGCTGACTTGGATTTGTGTCATAAATAAAACTTGGATGATTATACAGACCACATATATCTCTGTGTGTTTAGATGATCAATATACATCTTAAAGCATCACTAAATTCTAGTTACAAAAAGTGTAGCAGGAAGCTGGCTTCACAATTTGCTTCTCCTTTTAGAGTCATCCCCTTTCCTATTTTACATGTCTCCTCATCCAACTTACCAAGACTACCATCACCATCAGAAAACCCCCTGTGATCGATGTCATGTTTCTGGCACAGCAGGTGCCACAGAAGGAACCTGCACCCCCATCCCCTGGACAGCACAGGTGACAGGGATACTGGAATTAACCCCTGAACTGCTGAAACGAGACACTCAACAACATCCCATGGACCGAAACAGTTGGTCTTACACACACAGAGCAGTTCTCAATACCAAACCTGTGCCCAGCAAGGCACTCAGACTCCGGGGTGATGGGCTCACCCTGAGCACCTGCACAAGCACTCAGGGAATGTGCCATCACCTCAAAGGGGTCCCAGTACAGCCCCATGCCAGAAGCAAACCAAACAAACCCCTTCCATTTCCTTCTCTGAGAGCAGAGCGCGGGCAGTGCAGGAACATCCTCCACTGTGAGCTGCAGGAGCATTCAGCCCCATTACCCCAGAAACTGAAGAGCTATTGCAAAATAAGGGCAACTGGGAAGGGAAGCAGACTCGGCCATAAAACTATCAGGAGACCTGCCAGCCACTTGCTGAGCTCACGGGAGAACAGCTCTCCTCCCCGCCTGCGACAGACCGCAGATCACAGACCTCCACATCCCCAGCCCCTGCAACCCACCCTCCTGCTCAGGGGATGGGCACATCCATGCCAAACAGGCACTCTGCACATCTGCAACTGGGACATCTCACTGCCCTCCTTCCGCTTTATTTTCCCAGGTATCAGGCTGAGGAATTTCACAAGTAAGTGGTTCTGCATGGGGCTTACTCAATGGGACATAATTGACTCTTGTTGCAAAGAATTAAGTGCTCTCAATAGAGATGTCCATTTTTAATGCCTTTTTTTATTCTTACTAATGAATTAAGCCAAGATAACACCAAGTAGTTCCCAGATGAGACTGATTGTCAAGCAGATGAGGATTTTATCAGTAGATTATATTTTTTAAGCTCAGCTCAGAAAAATCATAAGAATAACCAGAAATGCCTTTTCCTTCTTGAAAAAGCATAGAGTAATCTCTCCAGGAGATTCCCTTCCCACCTATATTAGTTATTACTGCCTCTGCATGGTTTCTAGTTGTGTGCATTTGAAGAAAAAGAGGAAAAAATGCCTCAGTTCACAAACCTTTTTCTGAACCTTAGAATGCTTTGGTGAACATTTTGAATTAAATGACCCGTAAGGTGATTAACAGTTTATTAACTAGAAGGGCCAGTCACACTACCACCACAGAAAAGCAACACATTGTTTCTAGACTCCCAGGGGAGTTTGCTCAGGGACACTAGTGTTCTCACTGGTGGGGGGGGTTTCCCTCCTTTCCTGTCTTCAATAAGGGCTTGCTTCCATCTTCTCCTACCCCTCTCACTTCCCCACTACCCTTCCAATTCATGGACCAGTATCCAAACCTGCCACAGACTGCTTCCTGAAGATCGCTCCTCCAAACTGCAGAAAACACGTATTGTCTAACTTGGCTTGCTCCAAATATCCCTCACAGACAGCCTGGAAATGTCAAGCACCGTGGCTCCTGTTATCTGCTCACTCCATCTCAAATGCTTTTCCAGATCCTCCTGTGCCCTGCTACTCAGGGTCCCGGCTTTGTCTCTTCACCTTGTTTAAGGTGCAGAGAGAGGTCCACTACCCCTGACCCCTTTCCCAAGCAGCTCAGGGCTCCCAGAAGGAGGAGACCCAGGAAGCCTGGCTGATCTGCTCAGGAATTCAGCGCAGTCTGCATGGCCAGGCTGGACAGATGCTGGGGTTGAGCTGAGGAGTTTCACACAGCAGATGGTCAAGGAGCTGTGATTTGCAGGTAATCTAATAATCAAGTAGTCATATCAGCGAGGATATGAGCCACGGGGTCACGAGGGGCTGGCACACTTCCCCCGTTCCTGCAGAAGTCACTGGGCAGTATAAAGCAGAGACATTTAACTGTTTAGCTCCCAGCTACAGCTAGCAGCAGCTTTCTTCAGACAAAAATCCCTCAACCTGGAGCCAAAACCAAGCTGACACCACTGCTCCAGTCTCCACAGTCAGACCACAAAAACCAAGGGGCTGTCACCTCCTCCCCTTCTCTCTTCCCACAGCCCTGGTGCCAACACAAGCAACTCTGCTCAAGTCACAGACTCAAACTAACTTTCTCAAAATTTCCAGCTGGGAATAAGCCATATCAAACTCTGAGCACATTATGTGAGCTTTAACCCCTCGGAATGCCAGGTTGACTTCTCAGCTTTATGGTGCTGCATCAGGCACAGGATGCCAGCCAGGGAGGAGAAGACAGAAAATTCCCAGGACAAGGTCCTCCAGTGAAAATAAAACCACATTTCTAGAAGTGATGAAATGCCAGTACTCACTCTCTACAGCCTCAAACAACAAAAACCCTGTTCAGAATTTTTTTTTTTTATTAACTGTCACAAAATGATGCAATGCATATAGTGTAATTATGCTTAAGTGCTTTCCATGTTAAATGTCATTTCAGTTATCACTTTTTAAATGCAATTTTTATTGAGTGCACAATAATAATTTAGCAAGTAAACAGGCAAGTTACAAGAAAAGAGTGGAAGTGCAGGGGGAGGTGGGAAAGCCTCAAGTGTGACAATGAAATGCACTGGGGTACATGGAGCTGTTACTTCTGAAAGCCTGGAAAGAATTATAAAAAAGCCATAAATTACAAGGTTGCAAAATGCAATAAATTACAGCCTCTACAAAAGGCAGATAATGGAAATGAGAAAGGAGAGAGGGAAGGGGGAGGAATCTACATAATTTGTCACCGCTGACCCCAGACATCTGCATAGACTGCAAAGAGCACTGGAAATATTTGGGTGTTTCAGTCTCCTCACAAAAAACAGTGCTCAGAGGCCAGTGTAGGGGGGTCAACTTTAGGGGTGCTTCCCCTCTACTGGCACAAACACAGGAGTTCTCCCCCAAATGGGCAGCCTTCCCTGCGTCAAACAGACCTTGGGGGGAAAAGGGAAGTCCAGGCTGAGGACCAACAGCCCCACACGTTGCAGAAGCTAAAACCCTTCTGTCTGCCACACCAGGCTCCTGTCAGTGCTGCCCACTGATTCTTGCCCAGAAAGAGGTAACAGACACAAACTCAAACAGAAGATGGGTCCATCAAAGCACAAAGAAACACTTTATTTCCCCCCCCAAGCCCATCCCTTGTGAGTGTGACCAAGTACTGGTAGAGGTTGCCCAGAGAGATTGTGGGATCTTCCTCCTTGGAAGTATTCAAAAGTCATCTGAACACAGCCCCGAGGAACCCACCCTGGGGTCTTTAGCACAAGAGGGTGAAAGCTATACTGCCATTAGGGCTTCATGTAGATGTTGAACCAAGGATGGCAACAAAGACAGACAACCTTCTACAGAGCAAGTGGAGTCAGCAGTCAGGAGACAGCCCCCTGCTGTGGGAAAACACATTCCCAGCAGAAATGCTCTTCAGCATCAATGCCAGAGCCCTCTGGAGGAAGATAACAGCCCACAGTCCAGGAGGGAAGGGCAAGGGCAGGTGAGATGGTGCCAGGTGTGGGAAGGCACAGCTCCCTATCCATTTCACAGCCTGCTGCCTCCCTGGGAACCCGTGCCCTTGGGGTTTCAGGGTTTTCAAAACAAAGCCACCAAGTGAAAGGAAAAACCCACCGGAGTAAAACCAACAAACAAAACAGAGGCAGCCAAGTTCTGAGAGTGTAGATGAGCAGGATCTTAATCTCTGGAAAATTAAATCAGAAGAAAATGAAACAGGCACAGATTTTGGCTGACGGAGAACATCCTCCTTTCAGGAGCATGTGTGCCAGGTTTATTTGATTAAAACTCTTCAGGATGGAGAAAGAAGGGAGTGTTTTCATTTTTGAAGAAGGAGTGAGGAGGAGGTGGCCTATAGTTCCCAAAGGCACATTTTTAGTACTAATGGCAGCAAACAGTCCCAGTGCATGGGAGTAAAATGATAGCACAGGTTAATATTTCATTCCCTGAGGACAGAACTTTTTTGCAGGAATGGGATGCAAGCTTCCTGGTGACCACTGGGAGCTCTGGGCTTTCACTGCAAGCTCTGAAACAGTCTGGCAGTTGCTTTTACTGCCTCCAGGCTTCAGGGAAGAAAAAAAACAGCTTCGGTTGAGTGGGAGCCCAAGATGAGGTTTTACTACTTCAGTGGCAAGTCCTGAATGTTCCTCAGCCAACGCCGAAGGGGTAGGACAGGCTGGACACTGCCAATAGCACCTCGAGGGCCTTCTTGAAATGAGTTTGGCAGGGTTCAGCTTTACTCCCAATCTGTCCACTCTTTTCCCTCCGTCTAATCCAAGTCCCACCTTCTGAACACCATCAGGAGAAATGCCTGGGCAGCATCCCCAGTATCGCCCAAGGGAAGAAACCAGCTTCTCATCCTGTGTGGGCAGACAGGCAGAGGGAAGGGGAAGCCTGTGCTCCTGCCTCCATTACAGGAAGAGAGGCTAAAGAAACTCGGGCAGCAGAACTAGCTGGGAAAGGTAGGTCAGGCCAAGGCAAACCAGCAGGGCATGAGAAGGCAGCACACATGGCAGAGACAGCAGCACACACACTGCAGCCCCAGTGCCCTGCCAGCACAGGAAAACCAGGCAGCAAAGGCTCCTCAAAGAGAGTGCTGAAATCTCCATAGTCCCCTCCCTCCCTCCATCGCTCCCTGAGCAGCCCAGCCTCCTGCGCTGATGTGCTCCAGCACAAGTTGCTAATCAGGGCACAGCACGAGCAGGGACCAGCAGGCCCTGGGCTCTAGCACTTTTTTCCCAGCAGGAGCTGAATGCTAACACTTCCCCTGAATTAAAAAAACAACAAACCAACCAACCAAAAAACAGCATCTCTGTTTCACATGAACTGGGGAGAAAAAGCTTCAAAGGTTTCCAAAAAAACAGAAGCAGAAGGTTAAAGGGAATGCAGTTTCCATGGGAAGAAGAGTTAACCCCAGGGTCTGAGTGGTCCTCCACGTTCCTCTCACTGGCCCCAAATTGCACTGCAGCATCATAGCAACAGCACCAGCTCCTCTCTCCACAGATCCCAGTTCAGCCCCAACCCAGGAGACGTCTGCCACCCACACCCCTCCTCCTGCCATGCTGAGGGCACTTTGCCCCTCTTTCCCAGCTCTCCCTTGGTCCCACTTTCA
Organism: Empidonax traillii; assembly: GCF_003031625.1. Classification (NCBI taxonomy): domain Eukaryota; kingdom Metazoa; phylum Chordata; class Aves; order Passeriformes; family Tyrannidae; genus Empidonax; species Empidonax traillii. The sequence goes on from NW_020955380.1 coordinate 531,323, forward strand.
GAGCAGACCAGCTAACAAGGGCAGTGCTTTTAGAGCCCCCAAGCTTGTCAAGTTATTCAGCTCTGTGATGCCAAGTGGAACAGTCACTGAACTTCGCTAGAGACACCCAGAGGTGTTGCCAGCCCTGGCAGCTCACACCAGGCTCTCCTGCAGACACCCCCTCTGTCACACTGGTGGCCACCAGCTCAGGATGCTCCTCTGGCTCACCAGTCACTGTCCCCCATGGATGGGGAAGAGGTAGAAGTAAAATACCCACTGGTGACTGCCTTGAGGCAAGCAGGAACCAAAATGCAAGCCAGGATCCTTCCAGCAAGGTCACTGTCCAAACCCTCTCTAGCCCCTTCATGCCCCCACATCTCCATTCAACCTCACGTGCCAAACAACACGAAACATCCTGCAATTCTCCTCACGGCAGCTGATGGCTTCTCCCATGTCTAATGGGCCAGGATAGAGTCTGTCATTATGCTCCCTTTCCTCCTGCCCTGCTCTCTCTGCCTCTGCAGCACCAAGACTGTAACCCCGTTGGAAAAGCCTGCTCTGTAACCCCTCAGCCTCCAATCTATATGGACAAGAGTTACAAAAGCAATTTACCATCTCATTTCAGGATTCTGCCAGCAGCTACAACATGGAAATGAGGGAGGCTGCTCTCTGTTGCAGCCTTTAAATACTTCGACTCGCTTTGGTCAGGCTTACCCACCTGACATCGCTGCCAGCGCCACACTGCCTTTACATGAAGCACCCCGACACCCACAGAGACAGCTTTCTGAGGGTTTGGTACCTGGGATAGGATTTTTACAAGATTTTCACATGGGTAATGAATGCTAAATAAGGGCTTGGGCACAGGTAGTTGGAAAACCCATCATCTGCCCAATAATCCTAAATCAGGTCCCTACCTCATCATGCCTCTGACCACGACTTGTTCCCACAGTGCTATACCGGCTAGAAATTGTGTCCTTTCGGTCCTCTTGGTAAGCCCTCCGAGCTGCTAAATTCCTCTCCTGTCTCTTGGCTCTCCTGCCCTTGTCTAGCTCTCCCCGAAATATCAAGGAGACAGAATCATTGTACCAGCTCTTGATTTTGGGAGACAGCAAGTGATGGCCCCAAAGCAATCAAAGCAGAGGGCGCAGGGCAGGAAAGCAGGGGGGCTGGAGTCAGGCTAAATAAGGGGTGCACCCTTCCAAACAGCCCCTCCTGGCACGGGCTGGCTGCCCCCCAGCAGTGGCTGTCCCCTCTCAGCGCTCTGGAACCAGGGGGCATAGATCAGGGCTGCTGAGCATCCCCATGGAAGTGAGCAGAAATCAATGATGTGCCATTCGAGCCCTTGAGAGAATCCCATCTAATCAAACAGACCCAGAGAAAACAGCATCTTATGGGCCATAAAACACCAGAGGCTTATTCCCCTCATAAATACTGAGCTGACACCACCACTGCTACAGCCCCTTTGGCTCTTCCTTCCTCCTCTCCCATCCTTCCACTTGAACGCTCGGCTGCTGACAGCTCCTAATAACTTGGACTCCGATGCGGTGCCTGACTGCCTAATCAGGGTTACATTAATGAAGCGGTTATCTCATCCAGCCTGACCCCAAAATATCCTCCACACAGCAGTGCCCATGCCCAGCACACCAGGGAAACAGGTACTTT
>NW_020955380.1:535029-571177 GCF_003031625.1 Empidonax traillii
TCAGGGGGATGCAGCAGAGCCCTCTCTCCCTCCCCTCAAGGAGGGTGGGAATAGCAAAGCCAAGGGGAAAAACAAAACAACAAAGCAGCGTATAATCTGTGTATTTCACCATTTGGCAGAGGGGATTTTTTAATCATTTAATAGTTTTAATCCTTTATCAGATGCTCATCTAAGAGGATTTTGCTGCACATACAAGATTTGGTACAAATTCATTTGCAGTAAATATACTCATTTAGCAAGTTTATTTTCTGCCTGGGCACTGAGTGAGGTAAGTTGGCTGTTACTTGACAAAGGTGGCAAGACCTTGCTGGAACTCCTCCCTGCTGTATCTGTCCTGATTTCTGCAAGCCAGCATCTCAGGCCACTGAAGAAAAACGACACTGGGCATCCTCACAGCTCAAGGTCCTCACAGGTAACGGGGCACAGCTTGGGAGAGCACCAGCCCTGCACTCAAGACATGAGGGCACCTTCCCTCACTGAACTGCAGCTGCCCAACCTGTCCTAAGAGCTCAGTACTGATGGAAACTTGGTGGCTCCTTCTACACCAGTAACCAAGGGGGACCACAGCACTGCCCCACATCACAGCACATGGTCATGGCCCAGACTCACAGGGGTATTTTGGCAGAGACAGCCCAGGTGAGGTTCGTTTCTTCTGGGGAAATGGCATCAAGCCACAAAGACATGAACCATGCCATGGCACTTGTATTCAGAGCCAGGGAACAGGCACAAGGTTATTTTACTTATTATATAGGTTTGAGGCTGCAGAGAAGCAGGCTGGCAGGGCAGGCTGCTGCAGCTAGAGAGAGAGAGAGAGGGAGGTTGCAACTCAGGTTGGGTTTTGTTCAGTCCTGCTGCATTACTGACCCAACCACCTCTTCTGATGGTTGATCAAGGCCAGCAGAGCTCTGCTCATGGTGCCAGGCGGTGGAACAGATGTTGTGAAGGGCTGTGAGGTACACCCAAGAGAACAGCTGAGCCACAGCTGCCCTCCCCACAATCCCTCTATGCAGCTGAAATCTCCAATTCTCAGGGTAGTTCTGGGGGGAAGAAATAGGAATGAACACTACAGTGACTTTACACCTTTCCAAGCTCTGTTAATTTAAAAGTGGCCAGAAGATATTATCTATATTATCAAGGCAATGTGCTTTGTATGCATGCAAGGCAACTGCTGAGGCACTGTAAAGGTTTTCCAACTGGAATACAATTCATAGGATACAACAATACTTCTTAGATGGCTTAAAGTTAAAGCAAGAGCCTGCTGCAGGGCTGATTGTTTCTCATGTTTTTGTGTGCTTCAGTTTCTTTATGTGTTTGCTTCCGGACAAATTCTTAAAAATACTCTGTAGGAACTTGAAGCTGGATCCCCCAAATGCCAACTCCACGATTAACCTGTGGGTTGTTTCACTGCCGGCTTCTCTCCTCTCATCTCACAACCTCTGATCTTCATCTAGAGAATGGAATGAAAAGTTTCTGCTTTCCCACAGCTGTCAGGGAATGCACAAATCCCCCTTGCCTACCTTAAAGGCCAGTACAAAGGCCCCATTTAAAAGGAGAAGGCACACAGTATTTCCCTGACTCTTTTTACCCTCTTAGGGCAAAACCCAAGAGGCGTGTTTTTGTGTTTGCAGAGCAGGAAGGGCACAAGCAGCATCAATGACAGCACAACGCTGTTTTTTCTGAGTTGTAACACCTCACCACCTGAGCATCTTGACCAGACAAAGAAGTAAGATCTGGGGGGTGAAGGGGTTGTTTTCACCTCTGTGGAGCAGCCAACAAACCCAGTCGTGCTGATGCACGGCTTTTGGATGGCAGTTTTGATTAAAACACAGGAGTGAGCTCAGTTGGATTTACACCACAAGCTTCCAGCCAGCGAGCTACCCTCCTTTCTCTGGGACACTACTGATGCACAGTCAGCTTTTTAGACAAGTGTCAAAGCAGCTTTTTGGCTCCCCAGTCTGTAATTCCTGCTGCAAGCACTGTGGGGCAGAGAGCACACCTCCCTGGGCAAGCAGAGCGCACCACATGTGCTGCAGCCAGGCATAAATTCTACTGGAGCATAAATAAGCCATAAAAATACTGTGCCCAGTTCAAGCCATGGTTAATTCAAACAAGCCCACCAGTTTTTGACAGCTTGGTTTGAATGCTCTGGTGCTTGAAATGCAAAATACAACATAGCCCATTACCCTGTGTCCCCGCTGAGAATTATATCTTATTTTTTGTAGTTTATTCAACAAATCCAATAGACTGATCCTATCCTATTCCCTCTGCCTTTAAGACAATCCAAGAATCTATTTACTTTCCTCTTTCCACATGGATGGCAGCAGTGATAGGTGCTTTGGGAGAGAGAGTGCCCACTAACATTTATTTATGGTCCAGCAGTGGCTGCAGCATGCGAGCACTGCCTCTCTGCACAGCGAGACACGCTCCCTGCCCCGCGCCCTTACAGCTCAGAACACTTCCTGAGCTTTATTTTTTGGAATAACAAGAGCCTAAGAAAAGACTGCCTGGTGCAAATTGCCTCGTGCCCCCCTCCAGAGTACCTTGTGTTGGCCCCTTCCAAAGCCCAGGCACCCAGACTGCAACCCCACTTTGTAGATCATGAATCTAAGGCATGGAAAGGTGAAGGGCTTCAGGCCTGACAAGCAGAATGAGTCTTTAGCACAAGCCAAGGACATCTTGCATCTCCAGATCTACACCTGGCAGCGGTGAGCCCAAGATGAGCTCAGCTGGTTAGAACACGGTGCTAATAACACCAAGGCTGCAGGTTCCATCTCCATATGGGCCACTCACTTCAGAGTTAACGATCCTAGAGGGTCCCTCCCAACTCAGAAGGCTCTGTGAAATGTATGAAGAAACTGCCCCAGCAACTCGTTTCACAATCACAACCAAGGCAGCATTCCACTCTTTCACAAAGGCAAACGTCAAACCGCTCCAAGGGCCAAACAACCCTCCACTACTGCGATCTCCTTAATCCAGATCAAAATTCAGCCAACAGCTGCTGCTCGGTACAACCGACAGACCAAGCCCAGCCCTGCTCATATTTCTGCAGGTCCAGAAGAATGATTCAAAAATCTGCAGTTTAGGGCTTTTAACTCCCCGCATGGATATATCTGATGCGTTCAGGTACCAGAGCGTACGTGCCACCTCCAGGGAATTTATTTCCCCCCTATTTGCCAAGATAAACAGCGTACCAAGCATGAAGGGGAGGAGGAGACCAGGCTGATTTAAGTGATTTCACTTTGCGATTCTCTGTGTTCTTTTTAAGTCGCTTATCCATTTCAGTGCTCAATATTCGGCTCTTTCCCTAATTAGAAAATCGCTAATCTGCTCTGAAAAATGTAAAAGTGAGTCTTGCTTACGTGCATTGCTTGGAATATGCAAGTGTGTTGGGTTTTGTGTTGCTTTCAAGCTCTTTTTAAAAGGCTTCTGGTGTCTCCAGCTGGCATCACTTGCTCCCGTTAATCCCACCCCCAAGTCCACGTTCAACTCCTGCGTGCACAGCAGTGCTGTGCGTACCTAGTTCCTCCAAGAAATTGTCCCTGCTCTATTCCCAGCACACACATTAAATCTTTGGCACCCCTTTAAATAACATCCTCAGCCCTTTCTTTGCCTCTCAACCTCTCAACACCTCTCAACCAGAACAGGACCACCTTCCCCTACCACATCGCAACCACCACCTGCCCAGAAATGCTGGGAAGGGACAATGGAGAGCTCTGAAGGTGGAGGATCAAGAAAAGTGAATTTTCAGTTCAGAACAGTGGATTGCTTAAAGGTTCAACAGCAGCATTAAATCACCCTTGTTATGCCCACAAGACTCTATCTGGTGCCAGGGAACACTGACAGTGGGGCTCCTTTACACAGGGGGCCAGCCAGGAATTGCCTTCACCAATCTGCCACAGTCTGAGAGGGACTGGGTGGTGACAGGTCCATGGACAGCCCCAGGCAAGTTGAGGGGACAAACCAGGGGCAAAGTTCATGCCTGGAGCCCAGGCAAGAAAAAGAGAGCCAGAGACAGAGCTGTAGAAGTTACCTGCAGTGTAGCTCCAAAGTCCATTTGGGAGACAAGGGTAGAGGCCAGGACGCCTGCACTGTCACTCCAAAGTCCACCCAAGAGAACCAGCCAGAGACAGAACTGCAGCTCTGAAATGGGAGTCTGGAATGCACCCAGGGAAACAGCAGCAAGAACAATGCCTCAACACAGCTCAGAAAGATGCAGGGACTTGAGCTCAAATGAAGCTCTGAAGGGTGGGGAGGGGGAATGGTCCCAAATGAGACCAATTAGGGCAAAGTGGGTCCCAGGTGAGACTGATTAAGCTCATTAACATGCTGGGGCCCTCATGGCCAATCAACACCCACCCCAGCCCACCCTGTGTGCTGCTGCTGGAGGGTCCAGGTGGGTAAGAGCAGTGGAGCCAGGGACAGCTGGGTAATTCAGCCTAGTGTAGGATGGACAGCACACCAGACCAACAGCTCCCAGCTCAGCACTAGGCTCCATGCATCAGGAATTCAACACCTGCTCCGAGGTATAAATACAACTGTCCTGAAGGTCAGCAGCTGGTGGCCTCAGACAGCAGTGTCTAGCCTGGGTGATTCATCACTGCCCTTTTGTGGAAGAAATCCCATTAAGCAGGCACCAGTATAAGCTCACAGGGCACAGGGTTGGCCCTGAACAACTCACCCCGAGAGGGCACTGCAGAGATCAGGCTCCTCTGCAACAGGTGAGTGCACCTGCAGAACATGACTGCTCCCCAGGAACATGCCTGATCCTCCTGGGCAGAGCTGGCTGCACCCCCACCAGAGCACACAACCCTTACACAAATCCCAGCATTGCTCACCCAGCAGTTGACATTGTACTAAGAAAAAAACAACCCACCCACGCACTGCATAACCAGCAATCAGGGGGGAAAAGAAATCAGGAGCAGCTGGCCTGCAGTGCTCCAAGGCTCACCTCTAACAAGGCACCCAGCACCTCAAAGGAACACCTCAGAAACCTCCTGGCTAGCTGTGCCTGTTTAAGGACCATTGTTCTATGTCTCCACCTTAGACAGGAAAGATGTCTCGCCTAACTATCTACACAGCACAGAAGTGAGATAGATTAAAGACAGCCAGGTACCATCCTGCCACGACACCTGCACACTGCTCAGCCAGGACAACCCACTCCTTGACCTCCCAAATGTTATGGCCATGATCTGTCACACGTGGCTACCCGCACCTTAAGATGAGCAACTGCTTGCTCTGCCCCATCCTGCTGTCAGCAGCAGCTCTTGCACTGAGCATCTTCAGCGTTTTATAAATCAGCTTCTTAGTGCTCTCATACCCAAACCTCACCTCCCACTGCAAGAGCCATCCTGGTGCCCTTGCTCACACCTCTCTCCTCTGTCTCTGAGCAAGGGCAGTGTTGCATCATCTTGCTGTTTTGGGAAGAGCTCTGTCCAGGGCTATGAGGTGCCCCTTGCTCCATCTCTGCAGGAGCCTGTGAGTGCCACACAACTGCCACGTACCCAATGCACCCCTCAGCTTGTGGCAGACACAGGTTGGCTATGCCTGTCCTACAGGACCAGAACCAGAGGAGGAAGAAACTATGCAGCCATAACTAGCAATAGTGCAGCTAAATAACTCAGAGCCCTCACATTACACCATTTTCCAGGGGTGCTATTTGCTCACAAGCTTTTCACAATCAAACACTTTGCTAGGAAGAGTAGTACAGCTGAAATGGCAATTAGTCACCCATCCTGCCTTTGTTCCCAAAGGATCTCCAGCAGCATTTTAGGGAAAAGACTATGAAAGTTAACACAAGGCCGACACGCAGGCGACATTGCATTGCACTGACACGGACAGTTTTCCACGAATCCTCTCCTGCCCAGATTGCTCACAGGAGAGGAAGGGAACACAGCTGCTATCATAAACCTTTCCAGCCAAACCGCCCTGCTTCATTATAGTTTGTCACCTGCTCAGGGAAATCACTTGTCACAAAAATTTTCTTTTCCACTTAATGACTTCAAACTCAATTTGAGGATTGGCTCAGTGGGCTGCAGCTGAGGTGCCTTTCAGCTGGAGTGTGCACCTTCCCTGGGTACAAGCCGAGGGCTGGAGGGATGACGGGGGCATCTTTCACTGGGGATGCAGAGCTGTCAAAAGCTTGGCATCATTAAAGGCCTGACTCAGCAAAGCACACCAATGTACTGATTGCAAGCCCACACTTATTGTTTAATAAGGATGAAACCTGTTGAACCAGGGCTGATGAGACCCTGGCCTAAGTGAGGGCTAGGTCAGGAATAAGAGGTCATGACAAGTACACAGCAAGGGAGAGGAAGAGGCAGAAGCCACTCTGTGTGGCCAGACTCAGAGCACTTACACAGCAAAGCGTGTGGCCAGTTAGTGGTGGGGGTCAGCCCTAAAGTGCAGAATTTGCTCATTAAAGGGAGTTTATTGTCACAGACTGGTATTCTGACCTGAGCAGCACTTCATCGCTGATGAAGCCCAGCTACAGCTTGTGTTGCCACCAAATACTAAGGTGGGTACAAGACAGCGGGCAGGGCAGGCCAACACTCATAGTTACTACACAAAGAGAAGTCACAAATGAAAAAACAAAATACACTGTGCTGTGAGGGGAGCCAGGAAAACAGAGGCTCTGATAAGTTAAGTATCTTTCCTACAGTCACCAAGCAAGTGTCAGAGCCAAAACCACAAGTTGGTGCACGCAGTTCCCTTCTCTCCACCCCAAACTGTCTTTTCACTATTTTATGCTATAAAGACAGTCAAAATCTCCCTACCACGGACCCACTCTAAAATTATTCCTGCTTACTAGAACTGCAAAAAAGGATTAGCAACAGCTCCCTTGGTTGGCCTAGAATGATCTGTTAAAATTCTGCACGTGAATGCTGTTAAATGCACGCACAGGGTAAGTGAACGCTGTGTCCCACATTCCCAGTGAAATTCATAGGCCCCGTGTTACGATGGAGCAGACACAAAATCATTGCTAGGACTGAAGGAAAGCCCTGATTTATTTATCTAGTTTGCACTGCTCCTAAGTAGCTGCACACAGTAAATTAGGTAAACTTAAACATACATCTTGTTGTTTTAGCAGCCCAATGATGGCAATCACACCTCTCCTAAAAGCAGAATATATTGAACAGGTAACAATGGATCGGCTTAGGAATGTCTTCACCAAAGCACTTCCTTCCTTGCTGCTGGGACAACTCCCCTGTTCCACCCCTGCAGATCCTTGACAGGATGGACAGAGCTCGAGGCTTTGCCTGAAATCCACGCTTGCTGCCCCAGGTAACAGGCTGAGGTCACCCCCCGCTCCATTTGGCTCGGCAGCCAACAGACTGAGTGTGTTCTCAGGAGAGAGCAGCTCAAATTAGCACATTAGCAGAACTGCCAAGAATTGAAAGCCCAATGCAACCAGCTAAACCCTTGAGATTTGCTCCAGTGGCTGCTGGAGTAAACCCTGCAGAAGCCACAGATAACACGGCGTGTCCTCTCAGTGAGACGGGCCATGCCTACAGCCGACAGCCCTGCCCCACAACAGCACCGTCCCAGTGCTATGCAGAAGCATCAGCCCAGCTCCTGAAAGCAGCCCCATCCTGCAAACAAGCTAAAGAAGGTGCTGCATTCATGGAAAGTGCACCGAATGCTGCCCCAGGGTTAGCTGGACCTCAGTGACCCCATTCCTTTGCACGCACAGAACAGCCCGCAGCGCTGTCTCACCTCTCGTACCCAGCCTCAGAGGGGGTTTCCAGGAGCTAGACCCCCCCATGCATCCTCCTCCTTATCTCCACCTCTGCCCAGAAACCCAGTGAATATTTAAGAAAAAGAACTAATTTTAAAAACACTTCATCATCAAGAGTTAAAAATACTTTCTTCAACCGACTGCAAGGCAAGCAGAGGGGACAGTGTTTACTGCAACGTACGGCTGCAAACTGAAATCCCTGTTTTAGAGGAAGATCTGGTGCTCTGGTGGTTTCAACATGTTCTTTAAAGCCCTGTAACAGAGACTTATTTCAGCTCCTCTCTCCACAAGGAGCCTTTAAGTTACTAGCAACCCCACTACATTAGTTACACAAGCAACCAGTTCCCGTCTAATTGGTTTATAAGACAGCAGGTCTTCCTTTTTAATGGCTGATTAATTGCCACACTGCCCAATGCAAGGTTGTGATTCGCTTGTCTCTGTAGAGATTTAGCAGGGAAGCCTGCGGCTTCCATGTAAAGGAAAGGATTGACACCTAAAAAAGAGTTGTGATCCAGCCAAAACTGAACCAGCCAGCAGCCTCTCCCAGTAACCTTCCCACCACCTCCGCCCTGCAAAAGTCAAGGGAAATAAAAATACTCCCGTTTTTTAAGGCAAAATTCAATGTTCATCAGGGAGACAGGGCTCATTTAGTTTTTAATTTTTCATTTACCTCCAGGTTAAATTCAGGCAGGGAGCCTGATGTTGAAATGGATTGAAACAACTGTTTTAACACAATCCAGCTTCCTTTCCAAAGCTCTTCCGTCTCCCCACCCACTGCCAAGAGAGGGACCAAAGTGGACAAGAATAGGGAGATTAAACAGAGACAAAAGTCGGAGTCAGCACCAGGCTGGGCTAATGCGGGCACGGCTTTGTCGTCGGCATTTTGCTGTTTGTTGTCTGCAATCCTTTTAAGGTGGCTGCAGCTTGCAGCCAGCGTAATCCTGATTTTGTAAGGGTTTGGGTTTTTTTTTCCTCCCCCTTCCTTTTTTCACATTGCCAGCAATTGATTTCATTTAACATTTTCATTCCTCTGCCCGCTGTAAATAACCACTTGGCAGTTGAATTTCTCAAGTAGAACAGGCAGCGGCTGCTTACTCTCTTCCTGGCAGCTGGGGGGGAATCTGGCAAGCACTAAAGCAAGAAGCTGTTTCAAGTAGCTTTGCAATGTGCAGGAGATTACATGGGTAGCACTTGGAGTGGAAGAAGTCACAATATGGAAAGGCCGAGAACTTATTTTTTGAGAGGCCTAGTGAACCTGGTGGCTGAGAGACAGAATTCACCAGTGAGAGAATGAGCATTTCACTCCCAGTTCATGGCCCTGCACAGCCACCAGTGGATGCCAGAGGAGAGGGGAACCGGGCTGCTGCAGCTGGCTGTTGCCAGCACACTTAAACCAGCACACAAGGTGCAGCCCAAGGAGGAGACAACCCAACCTGCCTCCTCCTTGTGCTCTGCAAACAGCACTTGCTCACTGCCCCACTCTGCCGTGCACATCGACCGAGATCTGCATGGATGCTTGTCACACTGGTCCTGCCTTCCTCCCTGGGGGCCAGCTCTGAGAGTATTGGTGATGGATTCCTCAAAAATTCATCTGGACAAGATACCTGTGACATGCAACATCTGTGTCCTCTCCCACTGGCTGGGCAAAGCATCTCCACCCTGCCAGGAGAGCTCAAGACCTGAGATAAAAAGAACTCATCACCACTCAGTTTATCAGCCACAAATTTCTGTTCTGGCTCATAATCCCAAGAAATCCCTGATCTCACTAGAGTCGGACAAATTTAGGGCCAGAGCAAACTTCAGTGTAAGTCAGCCTTTGCATCCGAGTAATAGAGGAGTCACAGAATCAATGACAACTGACACCAGATGAAATTCCTGGGTTTATCTTAGTCATGCTGGCATAGTATCCATGTAACTCCTTTAGGCTTGAAGAGGTTTGCTTGTATTTCATGTGAGGAGGAAGAGGGATAAGAAGAGAGAGAGGGAGCACGTGAGGGAGAGAGAGAAGGAGAGGGGTTGTCGCCCCACAATTGCCAGGCTGCCCCCAAACACAGGAGTTCCCCGTACAAGGCTTTGCTGCCATCCAAGAGAGCCCAAGCTGAGCGCTCCACAGCCACAGAGATCAAGCACAAGAGTGGGTATTTACCACCCCGAACGGCTGCGTGCACAGCTAAGCAAGCACAAAGAATTAATAACGATTAATTTGTAAGGGTTGCTTTTTAAGCTTTTGTTCAGAAAAAGTCAGCATATTCTGAGCAGAGCTATTAACAATACCAACAAGCAGAGCTCGTACCACAGGCTACGTGGCCTAATTCCACCCTGCTTTTCTGATGCTGCAAAAAAGCTGCAGTAAAAGATATCGGCAGTGACAGGATCCTGCCACACACCGGCCCCCACCTCGCACATCTCAACCCTGAAATGCTCCTCGGCAAGAGCTGCTCGCTCCTCCCCAGCTCCCTGCTCCTCAACCCATGCTGGGAACTACAGCGAATGTCTTTGAAAATGCCCCCGCTGAACTCGCAGAGGCAGAGCGGAGCGGGGATGACAAAACCGGAGCTGGCAGCTCTGCAGAGCAAAGCCCAACAATAAGTTCACCTTTCCCTTTCCCTCTCCAACCCACCACGAGTGGGAGGGCTCAGGAGCAGGATGGCGCAGCCGAGCGAATGCCAGCGGCGAGCAAAGGAGGGCAGGAGGGGAAGGCAGGAGACAGAGGTGGGCAGCAGCTGCATCGGTAACACCGTGACGCAGCCGGTCTCCTTGCTCCGAAAACGCACTCACGAAGGGCATGGGCACACAGTGATGCAAGCACAGGCTGTGCAGAGTCCCCTGGGAGGCAGATTCAGTCTAATCCACAACTACACAGCAGAACGAAACACTTGCTCCCCCCCTCAAAAATACACTGAGGACACCGAGGGGCGCAGAGGAGCTTATCCACTGGCTGGGGGCTCAGCCCTTAGCACCCGCCTTCCCTCAGCCCTTCTCGCTGCCATCCACATCTGCTTGCAGCAGGGTAGGGATGGAATAGGCAAACTCGATTCCACAGCGATTCAGAGCCCGCTGCACTACACAGGAAGACAGGCAGGGCTAATCCCCACCTCACAAACTTGCAACACTCAGTGCATTAGAGGCTGGGTTTTTTGTTTGTTTGTTTGGGGTTTTGTTTTGGTTTGGGGTTTTTGTTTGTTTTTTTGTTTTGTTTATTTAGCAACTTTGCTTCACCCCTTCTTTTTCCCCAGCAGACAAACGGCGGAGTAGAGCAAGCATGGATAATTCTCATCCCATTTCATTCTATTTCTTTGTGGCGTTTCTCTGTTTGCTTTGGAGAGGAGGGGGTTGTTGGAGCATGTGTATCGCTTTGCAATTACAAATTAGCTTTTTAAATGAAGTGAGCTGCAAGAGGCCTGATAGGCCATGTGTGAGTGAGCTCCTCAGCCTCTGATGAGAAACAAAAGTAGAAAAAACCCATCGTACGAAAACTGCTGTACTGCTGCTCCCAGAGCCTGGTGTGAGCAGGGAGCTCTGCGCAAATGCAGGGCAAGGAGTGGTCACAGGCACGGGCTCCTCCTGGGGGTTTGATTCCCACAGCCAGCAGAAAGGGGTTTTTTTTCGCAGAGTAAATGGAAGCACTTGACAGCAGGAACCAGGTCAAAGCACAGCTCTGCTCTGCTTAGGGAGGCTCTGAGCAGAGGGGAGGAGACAAGGAAAAGGCATCCTCCTCTCCCATCGAGTGGGGCCAGCTTCACCCGGCACTCCAAATCTAGAAGCCCTCCTGCCAGCAGCACTCTCTGTGCAGGGGAGCTCTTGTACAGCTGAATTTTACATGTACCAGAGTACAAGGTTTGGATGCTGAAACGATCTGCCATTTCCCATCTCTCTTCCACTTCTCTTTCCATTGAAAATCCTCAATGGCTGTGGCAGCAAGGCCAGGTCCCACACATACTTCCCCAAGGGTTTCAGCACCGTAGGTCATCACCACACTGAGAATTTGTAGGTCTGCTCTGGAACTGACACTTCTGAGACAGCTGCTGAAGGGAAACACACCTCCAAGAGCAGTTCTGGAAAGGCAATTCCATATGCTTTCCATCTGCCCACAGATTTAGGGAACCGGTAATTGCATGTGAAGACTGGAACCACCTCTTTCCCAGTGTCTGTTATTAGCAAGCTGAGCGAGCACCCTATTGTTGACAAACATTCAACCACGGATGTGCTGTAGCTGTGTCCCAAACTCTCTTCTTCCATCACCTGCAAATGCAGCGGCAGCCACTCAAAGGAGCCTCCTGGGTGCAAGCGCTCAGCAAACGCCATCCGATACTCAGCACAGAAGGGAAGGTTGACAAATGATCAAATGCGGTTGCATCTCCAGACTGCTGCTCACAGACAGCCAACAAACAGAACACCAATGGAGACAGTCCCCCTCTGAATTCAAAGGCACTCAGAGAGCAGCCATTCAGCTCAACAGCTGGAGTAAAAATAAATAAATAAATATCCCAACACCTAGCAAAAACTAAAACCCCTTTGTTCTTTACTCCAGAGCTCAGAGAAGCTCAGTCCTGAAGCCACTCTTCAGAGCTGGGTGAGTATCGACAGCCTGCTCAGATCCCCACGGTGAACCTTTTGGTACCTCTTTGGGGCTCCCCTTCAGCTGATGCTTTTCAGACATGTGGGCTTTCACAGTTTATTTTGGTTTACAACATGGCCAAGGATCTCTCTGAAGCATCTTATGAGTTCCCAAGCCCTCCTTCCCAGTTCCTGACCACTCTGCCCTGTCCTTTTCCCTTTCATTTCACCTGTCTCTGCCCAACTCATCCAGCCATTAAGGAACATATTCTACAGCACTAACCTGCCATCCGTGGCCCCGTGCTGTTGATGTGCTCTCCTCCATCCCTCACCTGTGAAGGACTTTGTCTGCTCAGACCAGCAGGGACTGGTATTTTCCACTGCACACTCATCTTCTGCCCAGCAGAGCTGGGTGCATTTTTAGGGTGTCTGTCAACCACTCCCTGTCCTTCTTACTGCCTCCAAACCTTCCCCTACAGCTGCTAAATCATAAACCTCTAAATGTCTAGGCACTGTGATCTGCGTTTAAGAAAATAAAACTCATGTTTTATAAAATACTGGCAGAGTTCTTCCCTCTGTTATTCATTAGCCTTTCTGGTTCACACGACATGTCCCCCTTGCAGACTGTAGCAGCAGCAGCGTGCAAGTTCAATGTAGGAAGAATAAAGAGCTACCTCGAGATTCACAGCATATTAAAATTAACAGCCACTGCAGTCAAACGCTGTATCTCTCTCCAATCTCATTACGAGTGGCTTGTAACATAAAACAGGATCCACTTCACAGTATTTCATAGAACGATCCACCAGGAAACACAGAAAAGACAAATATATGTCAGAGTTTGAGCAAAGACAAGAACAGGAGAGAAGGAGGGCCATGCCCTGCCTTTGTGCCCAGAGCAGGCTGCACCCCTCACCGCCTCTGCCCACCAGACACTGCTGGGTCACACGGGCAAAGCATGGGGAGCTCAGGTCAGGGCTTCCAAACGCTGGATCCAAGAACAAAATAGTGACAAATATAGGCAAAATAAATGAAGACATTCTAAGCCTGGAGCAAACCAAGCAGGCCACGGGCTCTTGTCTTCGCCAGTCATGCAATCAGTGTCCTAGTTTGTCCCGGTCATCTGTGGTTAATTGAGCTCCCAAGGGTTTCTTGACCTCATTTCCCAAGACACAACCCACAGCTCTGCCCTTCCTGGGCACCTCACTTCAACGAGCCCCTGGCAATCCCACTGCACGTGGAACGTGTGCCCGCCAAGCCCAGCTTCCCCTATTGCACAGCCAGCCACAGTAATCCCAACAGCCAAAAAGACAACTTTCTGTGAAGTGAAACAAAGGGCAGAGCCAGGCAGGCTGCAGAGCAAGGCACCCTGGAGAACAGCCACAACATGGGGGGACCCAAAGGAGAGCACCCTGTTCTGTGCCTACCAGCAGTTCCCTACCATGCTTTCCTTCCCACCCAAGTGCAATCCTTCAACCCAGCAAGTTGCAGTCACCACCTTTCCTTTAGGCCCAGGAAGGGTGGTTTCTGCCTCAAAGCACACCCAGCTGGCTCATCCCATCCATCCAGGCCAATTGAGTTCGCTAGACATTCAGCAGCCCCATGTTTCTCAGAGAAAAAGTGGTGCTGTCAAGAATTGCAACAAGGGAAATTGCTCTGGTAGAAAAACCTGGCAGCACAGATAGCCTGGGAGCCTGCAAAGCCAAGCTGAGAGTATGAGGGAGATAACTGAGAATCCAGTGAACTCTGGGGAAAAAGCTTTCACCCTGGAAAGCTTTTTTTTGTTTTGCCCCTGGAAATCCTTTCCAGCAAGAAACCAGTTAGCAAGGGCTCCCATCTCACAGGAAGATGGAAACGGGGGGATACAGGAAGAATCAAAAGGCACGTGGCTCAATCTATTCCTGAAAAACCTTTTGCAAAGCCAGTTACAACCATACACTAAGGGTGGAGGCTTTATCCATGCAGAACTGGGCTGAGTACCCCAGATCCCCGGACAGTCCTGTCGTACTTGGCCTCTGCAGGCAGATGCACCCAGGGAAACAGCCGGGCATTGTATTATTTCTCATGGTCATTCCCCAAAAAATCACCATCCCCTTTAATCCTGGGCAGCCGTGTCTCCTCCCTGCAGCCAGTTTCCTTGAGAAACAGACAGCTTAAAATCTCCAGTGCAGCCTCCAGCATCATCAAGTGCTCCACGCACAGAAAGGGCACAGACAGGAGCGGCATTCATCAGGCTGGTAGACACAGCATCATTTCGCTGGGTAGCTGGATGTGGTTGAGTTGGATTCGCTCTCTCCCAGGAAATGATTGTGATTGTCAGAGGAGATTGGTATATGATTATTAATAACAACACCACAAGGAAAAATAGAAGGCAATCAGCTGAGCGGGGCCGGGAGAGGAAGCGGGGAGGGTTTGCAGCGTTAGCGCTGGATCCTGCTCAAGGCCCGGCAGGCTGTGAGCTCCTTCCTACATGTGCTAGGCTGAAATGCAACTTCATTTTGCTTTTCCAATGAACAAATTCCCCAGATGCCACGCAGAGCAAGTTAATAAACAATAGCAGAAGCAGTGAGGAATAAAGAAGCACAGGCAACGGGGATGGGGTTTGAATAGGTGAATTGCAGAAAGGAAGTCGCAGAGAGCGACAACTGGTGCAAGGTGCTTGAAAGAAGCGTTCTTACACCAAAATTGGGCATAATAGAACACAAGAAGCTCAGTGCTAGATTTCAGGGGCATCAGCTATTGTTCTGTGGTGCTCCCTCGGGCATCCAGGCAGAGGGCCCTGGGTCCTCTGCAACCACTGGGCTCAAAGCCTCTCACCACCCCGAAGGCACAAACAGGTTTCTCCCTGCAGGAGCATCACAGCAGTGCACCAGCCTGTAACCTCTGCACCTTCCCTCCACTCCAAAAACCTTCCCTTATTCTTCATATGGATGTTCCAGATTAAACTGCTTGCCCAAAGTCAGAGGGCTTACAGCACAAGGCAGCAATGCACAGCACGTGCCAAATCTCAGCTTGGTTTCACCCAAAAAATATCCCGCCGTGTGCCCTCTCTTCCCAGCTGATCACCCCCATGACACAGCACAGGCACTAAAATTTCGATTTTAAGCTGCATTTGAGAGCAAGCACATTCTGACAACAGCAGACAAGCCCAAAATAATGCAAATTAAACCCCTGTCCGAAGGAATGCAAACATCTCCCCTCCACTCCCAGGGGAGGGATGGCTGCAAGGGAGGAGGAGGAGCAGGAGGAAGAAGGCAGCTGGCTCTGCACTGCCTTACAGCCTCCCTGGGGAAGGGAGGCAGGCTGCCAGCCGGGGGGAGCACAGGTCTTCAGCCTGTAACTGTGCAAACACTAATGCTGCAAAAGCTAATTTTACAGAGTTCCACTCTGCGGACTCCTCTTTGTCCCAGGATTCCTCAGCCTGGGAGATTAGCAGTTTAGAGATGGAGGAAAAGAAGTTATTTTAAAATTCAGCATAAACTCGCTCAGACTCAATGAGCAAGTCCGTTTGGAAGGGTGAGGATGGGCGCAGGAGGGAGGGCTCAAATAAATAGGAAAAAATTGAAAGACTAGGATGAAGAAAGAGCATATGTGCCACCCTAGAGAACTCAGTATTCACTTTCAATTTTATTCTTGTCTTCATGCCTCTTTGCAGTTTACTTCCTATCCTTTCCAAGCTTTCCCTGATCTCCAGACAATATTCCTGTCTCTGGCTGCATTTAACTCCCTATCCACCAACCTCCACACTACTAGATATTTGCTACCAAGCCACAGGCTCTCCAATAGTTTTCCTGAGCCCATGGCTGGGATGAGTACTCCACACCCCATTCAGCCTGGCCTTGAACACTTCCAGGGATAGGGCAGCCACAGCTTCTATGGGCAACCTGTGCCAAGGCCTTGCCATCCTCACAGCAAGGAATTTTTGCTAATACCTAATCTAAACCCGCTCTCTTTCAGTGTGAAGCCATTCCCCCTTGTCCTGTTACTACATATTCTTGTAAATAGTCCCTCTCCATCTTTCTTGCAGGCTCCCTTCAGGTACCGGAAGGCCACACTCAGGTCACCCTGAAGCCTTCTGTTCTCCAGGTTGGAGAATCCCAGTTCTCTCAGCCTTTCCTCACAGGAGAGATGCTCCATCCCTCTAATGAACCTGGACTTGCTCCAACAGGTCGATGTCCTTCCTGTGCTGGGGACCCCAAAGCTGGATGCAGTACTCAGGTGTCATCCTCTGTATGTTCCTCCAATCCCCACCACCGGCCCCATCAGCACCTACCTGAAACTCACAGACATTCCCTCCCCATATTTCCATCTCCGGTGCATTTATCCTTGTCACACACTGGAGAGAGACAGAGTAACCTGCTGTGGGAGCAAGACCACAAGAGAAACCCCCCAGCTTCCCGCAGGAAGCCACAGGTGATGCTGCATGCCTGAGCTCTCCAGACACAACACCAAAACCTGGGGACTACAGCACACCTGGAGCTTGAATCCTTCTCACCAACTGAACGTTCCTTGCGGAGAAACAGCACAAGAGGCAGCAGCTCCCCCCACCCCCAGCCAGCACAAAACTGTACCTGCCCATGCACACACACTGGCAGCAAGGGAAAGACAACAGAGAAATGGCTTCAGCGGGAGTTCATTACACTTGTTTATCTTCATTTTGTCTCTACCAGATGAACAGCATAATGGCTTTGGCTTTCCTGGATGCCACAAACCCAGAAACATCCTAATGAAAAATAAATGTATTTACAGGGAGACGTCAAAACAGCCCAAGAAGACAAGTCAAAGTAATGTGCCTGCATTGGGAAGGAGTGCTTTTATTTCATCGCCCTTCCATGGCCTTCGAGCAGATCATGCAGCGGAGAGAGATAAATATTTTAAATAGCGACACTTCAGCGCTGCACGGTTGTGCAAGACAGAGAATAATTAGAAAATAAATTACTTTCTTTTGCACGGTAATTCCAAATGTTGAATGATTTGGATTACTTGACAGACTCCAGACCCGTTTCAATATCGAGGGTCCTATCCAAAGAGACACGGCGAACTTGGCCTCCAAAAAGAAGCCAAAACACAAATAAATGCAGCTTAGAGAAAGTGTTTTAAGATCTGCCTGGCAACCTCCATAAATCTAAAAGATAGAAGGTTTCTCCTGGCCTCCCACCAGGAGTTTGGTCTAAAAATAGGTTAATCTTCCCGAGAGCAAAGGAGGCATCATCAACACAACCCCCTGGCTGTACACAGGTACTCCTGCCCCCACAGCCCCTCATGCTGCCCCTGGGCAGGCACAGTCACCGGGCTGCACAAAGGCCACGGAACTTACTAATTAACAGCCAAATTCCCTTCCTTAATGCTCCCTGGGGAAGTTCACAGTGCCAGCCTGTTCCACTGAGCGAGGAGAGTCGCTGCGTTACCTGGAACAGTCTCTCCTTGCTGAGTTTCCTGGAAGACCATTTGCACAGAGGTAAATGTGTTTTCCCCCAGCCCTGACTAACGATTCGAATGTCTGGCTACAGAGGTTGTGGGGAATGTGCACAAACTCGCTTCACTGTTATGATGACAGAGCATATTTTTTATTTGGGGAAAATAGTGAGATTTTCATTTGTTCCAGTAAAGAGGATTAGATAATCTCTCCTCCCTTGGTCCCTCCATCTTTGTCCAATTTCTGATTTAATTTGTCGGATGGTTTTATGCCTGTCTTATGCAGACATATGGAAATGGTCATTTTTTTAACTTTGGAAAACCATGGTTTGGATGCTTCTAGAAAAAAAGTTAATTGTTTGAGGACCTGCTGAAGCAGATATAAAGCCAGAGGCAATTTTTCCCACCCAGAAGCTTTCAGTTACAATAAATATATGTTAAGATAGAGCTGAGTGGGAAGAGTACTTAGCAACTTAAACATGAGAAAACTCCTAAAAATCCTAAAGGGTTGTCATTAGTCCCCAAGAAAGCATTACAAAGCAGAGAGGCAGGTCAGTAATTTTGGATGAAATATTTAAAGCAAGTATCCAAGAACATGCATGATGGAACCAGGACATTTGATGTTTTAACACTAGACTGGAGTGCAAAGCTAGCAATATCTGCAACCCGAAATGCACAATGGAACCACCCAAAATTAAATTGTGTGGTAGTTAAATACTTTAAGACTGGTTTTAAAATACATAATGTTTTGAAATATGTTGCTTAACTTGAGTTCTTAAACCTTAATAATTGTTGTATTTTTGCTTAATACTATTAAAAGAAGTGAAAATAGGAACTTCAGTATGAAGATAACAATGAACTAACCACTGTTAATTTTTAAAAATCAAACTTTCACACAACCCAATGTATTCTAACAAGAGCAGACAAATGTAGCCGCTTGTGAATTGAGATTTCTTTTGGTTTTATCCAAGAACTCCTTAGTCTAACAGAATTATACATCATAACGGGTGTTCTTAATTGCGCAAATCCTGGGTTTAGATGTGATCATTGGCACTGCAATGCTCTGCTCCCATTGCACTGATGTGCACTCTGAAGCATCATTCACCTTAGCAGTTTTTCCCTGAAGAATATACTTTGTTTTCAAAATTACTAAAAAAAAAAAAAAAAAAAAGTAATGGAGTAGCCCAAGGAGGAATTTGCAATGCAATATTTGTTAGCACTTTGAAGTTAAGCATCAATCTCAAGCCATTTAAAAACTGCTTTTAAAGGCAAAGCTACTAACACATGAAAGCTGGGGGAAGTAGGAACAGCATGAAAAGCTGAATTTGCAGCAGTGGTTCGTACCACTGGAGCAGCTGAAGCGAACTCATGAATCTGGCCTTTAATTTGTGATGGATTTGACGACTTCGCGGTGAGCGCGGGAACGCGGCCGCGCGTGGGGACATCAGTCCTCTGTGCTCCACACCTCTGTGTCCCCAGGGCCCCCCAGACAGCCCTGCAGCCTCCACCCACCCCTGCAGTGACCTTGGCTTTGTGGTGTTCCACTGCAGGAGCGCTGGTGGCCCTCACCTCATCCGATCAGCCCTGAGTCACTGGAACCAGGGCACTGCACAGGGCTCACCTGCAGAGGAGGCCAAAGGTAACTTTAGCCCCCTGTTACAGGTGACTTAGCTCGGCTGTACCCGAGTAATTGATACGAGAATATTTAATAATTTAACCAAAGTATGACCCAGTTGCCTGAAGTGCAGCCTGAGCCAAGCTTTCAGTTACATCTGTGGAAAATTTGTCTTCATTACTTTGTTATTATCATCACTGGGGACACGGAAAAAACTGAGACAAATCCCTGAAAGGACTTGATAATTAATAATCAATCTTTTCACATTTGCTTATAGACTTTCAGAAGATTCCTCCACCCATAGTCCTAAGTACTATGCTATGCTATATTTCCACATTAAAAAGACTATCAACTAAGAGTTTAAATTAAATACTTCTAAATTGCCATAGTTTTGGTACAAGGGATCACCACCTGTTGTACCAGCTTTGTACTGAGCAGGTGAAGTCAGTGCTGTACAGCTGGGAACTACAGTGACAAGGTTTTTATTATTTATTATGTATTTATTATTTTTATAAGTCACCATCAGCCATCAGTCCCTGTCTGAGCTGGCAGTGTGATTTGCTTGGGACACAGGAAAGACTGGGAAAAGCTGGTCCTTTTGCTTTAAACAAGCGAGGTATAAATATAGAAGGCTTGGAAAGTTGCCTTGAGTTTGCTGCATTGCAATTGCCATAACAATTGGATTATGATCCTTATTTATTCTCATTCACAAGGTAATTGAGTTTGGTCAGCTGGATCCCTTCCCTTCCAAGGGGACAACAGATGGGTGATGCAGCCCCAGGTCTCCCAGGAAAGCAGCGAGGTCTTACTCTGGCTGACACCCAGTGATCTCCAGAGTCCCCTCTGGGAGAGTCTGAACAATCCCATTGATCCACTGCTTGCCAAGTCCCTCTGACTGCAGAGATTACAGCTGTGAGCTGCTCCTCAGAAGAGATGCAAAAATGGTTCCCCTGCACACCACAGAAGTGACACAGAAGTCTGCACACAGACCCATCCCAAATGCTCCACTCTTCTGCTGAGCTGGACCAAACAAAAGGTCAGAGATGATGAGAGTCCCCCACCATTCAGTTAAGTCAGTGGTGTGGAATTCCTCTGACCATTCTAAAAGCTATCTAGATTTCCTAGACAAATGTCCAGGCAGGCATGAGAGCTGTAGACGACAAATAGAGGAAATCATCTGCCACCAGACACTGGAGTTACATGAGTTGCTGGAGGGAGCATAGGGAAGATGACAAGTTCTGGGGTGGCAGGAACAGAGGAAGATTTGAAGAGTTCTAATATTGCTCTTAGAGAAGACTTGTTCTCCCATGGTTTAGGATAACTCACTATTTGACAAAAAAAAAAAAAAAAAAAAAAAAAAAAAAAAAAAAAAAAAAAAAAAAAAAAAAAAAAAAAAAAAAAAAAAAAAAAAAAAAAGGCAGGAAAAAACAATGACAAATGCAATCAAGCAGTAATAGTCAAAACAAAATCCAACAGACTCCTCCGTGAAGTGTTATTCTATTACAGTATCATCTATATAGCAAAGAAGGAGAAGTAGGAGTAACAAGATTCCTAAACCACCTCCAGACATCTCAAAGCATCGAGATGCCACTTGATAACAGCTAGTGTCAGTACTGGAGGAATGAATAGCAAACAGGAAGGATTCGCTGGGGAAAGACACCAGGACCAAATGCAGCGGGCTTGAGACTGTGGCTACCACAGCTGAATCACTGAGTGTCTGCTGGACAACAGCCATATCTGAACAGGAGACACCAGTGGGATTCACAGGATACTGAAGAAACCATTGCTGTGCTGATACTCTCCCTCCTGTTCCCAGTGCTGCAAACAGAATCACAGAATGGTTTGGGTTGGAAGGGACCGTAATGACCATCTTGTTCCAAACCCCTGCCATGGGCAAAAACCCCTTCTACTAGACCAGGCTGCTCAGAGCTCCATCCAACCTGGACTTGAACACCCATCATCCACAGATTCTCTGGGCAAACTGTTCCAGTGCCTCATCGCCCTCACAGTAATAATTTTTTTCCCAATGTCTAATCTAAGCTTACTCCTTTTCAGTTTGAAGCCATTCCCTCTAGTCCAGTCATTCCATGCTCTTGCAAATACTCTCTCTCCATACAAGAGATATTCGTAGGCTCCCTTCAACCAACAGAAACTGCAGCTGCAGTCTGATGTACCCTCAGCTCAGAGGTGCAACATCCAGAGAAGGACATCTGAGGAAAAGACAAACCTGCTCTGAGGGGTAAGGGAGGAACTCTACGTGTCTAGAACAGTTCTGCAACAGGCACAGAAGACCATGGCAAAACAGATGGAAAGAAAGTAATACGGTAAATATTCTACAGCACATACAAGCAGCCCTAGAGATATACCAGAACAAATACAGAGGAAGAAATTACTACATATAGCTAACAGAGATCCACATTAGGAATGGTATTACAAGAAAGATTACCTCCGTCAAAGCCAACCCCTGGAGACCTTCTTAGGCTAATGTTTGTCCTCAGCAGCTGCTGTTAAGGTCCTTATGAAACAGGGACACCTTTTATTACAGCCCTGATTTAACTTCTCTTCAGTCTTTCATGAGAAAAATAACTAAAACTGAGGCAGGCCACAGGAACTGGAAGCAGCTTGAGCCTTAGGCCCCCATTTAGAGGCTTGGCAGGGGGAACACTTAAGTGAGTTCACATGTGTGATTTCTCCCAGGTTTGCTGGATCTCCATGAAGAGGGCTATAATAACACATGAAGAAGCCGAAACTAGAAATCTGTCAAAATGTGCTTTTCCTTGAATACTCTCAAAGCAGTGCAAAGCCCCGCGGTGCCCAAAGTTTTTCTTTCCTTTCAGTTCAGGCTAATTTCTACCTAGGAAGTGCCAACTTCAAAACATGAATTACAAAACAACTCTCAGTGGGCTTATTTTTCTTTTGGTTTCCTCTTAAAAATAACCAACAATGCGCAATTTGTCCCTAGATTTTTCTGTGGAGGGTGTTACTAAGATCCATCGAAAGTGAATTTGGAAATCCTCACCGTGGGAGGGAGATCCATCAATACACTGCCACATCAGGAGCATGCACAGACATCGAGGACCTACCCAGGCTCCCAGAACAGGCTAAGACAGAGACAGGACCCAAACAGAGATGTCCTGACCAGCTACTTTCTACCTGAATCACACAAGTCTTTTCTTCCTGTTGCCAGCAAACCAGCTCAAATTCATGCCCTGTCTGGACTAACTGAAACTTCATAGTTACTGATCCAGATCTACTGATCCAGAAATAAAGGTTTTACTGGTCATTAAATCCCAAAACAAATGCCACGCAAGGAAAAAAGGTCAACAATCAAGGGGGATGCGTGATTCCTCCAGATGCAAGTGGCTTGCTTGGATAATGAACAGCCCAGAAGGCTCCACGGCATTCTCATGCCACAGAAATGCTCAGATAAATGTTTCTGTCTACTTCATTACAGAAACAATAGCAGAGTGACTGTGTGATTTTTTTTTTCTCATCAGTCTATTGGAAGGGTTAAAGCCGACCACAAAGTTTAAACTGGGATCTTGAGGGCTGCTCAGACGTTTTTCCTTCATTTCAGATTCAGGTTTGAGCACAAGTATTATATACTATAACAGCAATGGTTTATTATTCATTGAATTTCTTTTCTGTGTAATAATTTCCCTTGAAAAACAAATTTTGCTTTCTGGTGAAATATGTAGATGTGCCCTATAACTACCACTTGCTCCCATAAAACAATAATCCAGCATGGAATACAGAATTAGTAATTTAACAGGGACCTACAAGCCTTTAAGGTTTTTGGTTTGGTTTTCCTTTTTCAAACTCGTCAGTGAACCACTTGTAAATAAAACAAATCTTGTTAATGAGATTTGTCTCCCCAGATTGCCCTTGTCCATTTTCAAAGGGATTCATGCACGTCTGCCCTCTGGAAATGGTAAGAGCACACTGAAATGTAGGATGGACAGCTCTCATCACCACTGATCTCTACAGAACCAACAGTTTAGGGGAACCAAACCCCCAGCCCCAAAGAATGGCTTTTTCGATCACGCCAAATAATTTCATTCTGCTCATCACAGAGGTGCTGAATGGCTTACCTGCTGGGCTCCCTTCCTCTGAGGCACAGTAAAATAAACCAGTGTCATGAAAGACCAGCTCTACCACTTGGCTGAAGAAATCCAACAACCAGAAGCTGACACATCGGTGTTGCAAAAAACCCCAAATAAAACCAACCAGCCCAAACCCCCAGAAAGCAAACCAAAACACCTCCACACTTCACCTCCACACTTCACCTGGCACAACCATGAGTGGATTCTGATCTGATCAACCTGCAGCTTTATTCAGACAGGTGGAGCTTGTTCAAGTAAGTGCATAGACAAATACATCCAGTGTTAGCTGTGAAAATGCTGGGGCACCACAAATCCTGGTATCTGACTTCCTCCACTTCCAGCACAGCACCGGCACTTGGGAGAAAGCTCATAGTCAAACAGAAATACAGTATCTGCAGTAAAATACATACAAAATTACCTTGAAAGTAATTGCTTTTGGTATAAATGGTCTTCTTCAAAGTTTTCTCTCACACACAAGTCCCTTCCAAAAGAACGAAAATAAATTTACTGCATGTGAATTTATTCAAAGCCAGTAGATTCAGTATAATGAAATCCTCCTAAGTAAATATCTGATAAAGAAGCAAATGCTTAGCACTTGACCCCAGGAGCCAGGATTTCTTGACACATGGCTGTAATGCAAAGCAGCAGGAACCTCAGGACTGCTGGCAGAGAGGAGTCAAGCAAGGAAAATCTCCGAGCACTTGACTCCTGGGAAGTACAGCTGCAGGTGGCTTGGGACACAGAGTCACACAGGGACCTGGGCAGACCACACCTCGGTTCCCAAACTGACTGAAAGTACCAGTGCTACCAGAGGAAGACATCTCTGTGGGGGACTCTGAAGGCCCCCTGACTATCTATACTGTACCCTTCCCGTGCCAAGGGCCGTCAGACACCCTACAAGTATCTAAAATGATGGGGTTTGCTGAATTTTGCCCCAAACTTCTCTGTCCTGTGGCCCTAGATGTGAGCAGCAGCACACTGCGACACAGTCAGGTGCTCCTTGTGAGAAGAACTTTATTAGTCTGTTTAATAAGAGACAAAAAGAACTTGCCATTCAGTTGCATCACAGTCTTCATTCCTGGGACACCTAAATCTTGTCCAGAGCATTGTCTCTGTTACCAAACATCCCACCAGCTCAGGACCTGAAGACTCTTGGTGCCCTGCAGGGCCATTCAGTGAGCTCCCTTGTCTGTAGGATGGGATTTCCTCTGCCACAGATCTTCCCATATCCCAAGATCAAGGTGTGTCATGCTCATATGACTGTTCACACTATTAATAAAGACTGCAGGAGTCCTGTTGGCTATGGGTGACAGCTGGGATGGCAAGCCCTGCTCCTGCACAAGGAACTGAGACCAAGGGCCAAACCCACGGTGACCGCTGCCATCACACGTGTGGTGTGTCATCGAAGATAAAGTACAAAAGCTCTCTGAATTCATGTTATCTCTGCATACAGCATGTCACTTAATTGCCCAGAAAAGCCTCTTGGAAAAGCATATGGGAAGTTTTCCCATGAAAAATGACACCGCTCAAAGTCTTTTCTGGCTAGAAACCACTCAACAGTATCTATCACTACTGACATCTGGGACATGAGCTTCAAAGCAGTTAATTTACCATTTTAGCTGGAGACAGTTTCCTGTAGACATTGATATCCAAAACAGGTAATTGTTATGCCAGAAAGCAGAATCATTAGAGGAGAAAAAAGGTAAAGAGGGAGCCTATGCAGTAATTCTCCTACAGTACCCAGGTCTGCCAAAGCTGCATTTAGGGTCGCTGATGACCCTCTCTTTTAAGACAATGCTTCTACAAGCTATTCATGAACATCCACCAGGACAAGCCCCCAGCTAGGTCCCAAGCCAGAAAAATGAAGCCTTTGTGCAGGTCTGTGGGTACAACCGCAGATCACCTTTAGCTCTGAGCTGAGCTCCTCAGCTGTGCTAATTAATTGCTGAAGGAGTTCTCTCGTCTCCCCGTGACGCAGAGCGAGCAGCCACTCACTGTCCTCCGCTCCCTGCCGCAGTCACATCACCTGCTCTGTCTCAAGGACCTCCTAGGGCTGGCCTCCCCATCTGTCCCTTTTACAGACTCCACACACCCCTGATCCGTCTCTGCAAGTGGTAACTGAGCCAAACCACAGCAAGTCTCCAGAAGCAAATGCCTCCTCTGTCCTCACTGCTTCCCCGTCTCTGTCACCCCGGAAATGCAGTCCACCTGCAGAGTTCCTAACCACACCTTCACCCTTGGGGCAAGGCTGGTGTCCCATCTCCGTCTGGCACTTGCAGCTATGGAAGACGCTCAAGGAGCTCAAGACCTTCTGCTTAACACACAGCTTCCCTCATTTACTTTTTTACTAAACTCAGGGTGTTCCCCCCTACCATACCCATATAAGTCTTATGGTGATGGACAACATAAAAAGAACCTGCTAAACCCCAAAAATCTATTGCAATAAGGCCCTGGAGGGGCTGAATAACTCCATTACGCCATTTGTTTGTGAATCCTTTCCAATGGCTCCAGTACTCTTTCCAGTCCATGAGGTCGGGATCTGTGATAACCCTGATCCTACAGGCTAAAAGTATACGACTTCCCCCTACTGACACCATTCCTGGAGATGGCCACAGACAGCAAAGGACCTGTAAAAAGACTCCACAGCCCCATCAAGCAAGGCACGGTCCAGAAATCATGTCACCTTATGGGCTAACAAGTGGACACCCCACATAAAACTAACCTCAGCCCTGTAGCAGTAACTGGCTTTTGTTTAAACACCACTCCCCCCATTTCCCAGGCTCGCCTTCAGAGCTGTGTGAAGAACACTGCTGGGTGTTTTTCAAAGGTGAACCAACACTAATTCAAATTTGATGGCAACTTAACGACTCCCACGAGCAGCTCTGCACAGAGCAGAGCAGCGACCTCGAGCCAGTGACCGACTGAAGGGCACCCACATCGCTGTAGGCACAGCCAGGGCTGTGGCTGTGCACAGTAACACACCTGACACATGTACAGGGATCTTCTTCTGCCAACAAGAATGGCTGTAACTTGCCCTGGATATCAGCATATGTTTTAGAAATTAATCAGGCTGTAACCAATATGTTAGGAAGACAGGCCAGACTCCTGGAAGAGAGGGGCTGGGAGATGGTTCCTGCTAGCAGAGTGCTTTCAGTTTGACGTTTGCATTGAAGTTGTTACGCCTGCAGCTGGGATGAAAAACCCTTCCTTAATATTGCATTGCAATAGCAGGAGAAGCCTGATTCCTTATTGAGCTGTGTGAGCAGAGAGGTCAAGTCTGGAAGTGCTGAAAAACTGCAATTCCCCAGCCTCCTTTGGGATGCCACAGGTCAAGGTGGAAGTACAATGGCAAGTACGTTTGCCCTGATGCTGCATTTGCTCTGTGGGTAAACAGAGACCATCTAATCCCTGGGCTGTCATTCTGGCATCTTTCATGACCGCTAAACTCTATTCTAAAAGAAAAAGGAGGTTTTATTAGAAAGTCAGTGGACAATCCAAATGTCAGAGTGAAAAATTCCGAGGAAGGTTAAGGATTTTTTTATTTTTATTTTTTTTTGATACGGCTGCACTGGAGGTGAGTGAACACCAGGGCGTTTTGATTTCCTGCCTGGTTTCAATAAATGTTGCACTCCCAGGCACCCAAGGGACTGCTGTGGTTTGTCAAAACCAATTAATTTTCTTCCACAGAATGCTTCAGGCACCTCAAAATGTCGTTCGAGAGCTAGCACACATCTAAGGAGGAGGGAAAGCTGGCAATCAACTGCTGCTCGGGCTCTGCATCAGGAGCACAGCCCTCCAAACTCACACCAAGAGCAGAGGCACGGGGAGGAGGATGGCTTATCCCTTTGGTCATGGGAGGGAGCTGAGGGCAGAGCCCACAAGGGAACGCCATGTGTTACAAACCCTATGAATATAAACAAGAAGCTGCCACTTGCGAAACTTGCCAGAAATAAGTTTCCTGTGGGAGAATTCGAAGCTGGAAGTTGCATTTCCTAGGATTCACTGCTCAGTGCTAATGGATGTAGTAATGAGCCAGAAGTGACAAACCGAACAGTTGTTATTAAGGGAGACATTTGGAAGACAAGCCCTGGAGTTGGGATTCACAGGTTCCCTCCCCAGCCCTCCTTCAGACTCAGTGTGCAGAACAAGGACTTCCCTCATCCAAGCCTCAATTTACCTACTGTCAGAGACAATCTGTAATGTTTTCCCTCTCTCCAGAGTTGAGATGTGAGAGCAAACTTGTTTGCAAGTAATTTTAATAATCAGCCATGAAATGCACTAGAGGTAAGCACGGTATTATCAGGCCAGGAGTTCTTCTTCAGTGAACAGCAAGTTACTGAGAGTTACAGAACACATTGGAGCTGTTATTTATACTCGGAATTCCATGTGTATACCTCAGGGCAAATTATTATCAGTGGAGGTTAGGTAGCCATCCTTTCCTCTCTACAAAAGGCAGGGATGGAGATGGATGTTTTTCTTGCATTCTAGCACTCTGCAAAAGGGGCAGAAGACAAAAGATAACCTGAATTTTAAACAATTAGGCGCAGGAAACAAAACAACACCTGATGTTCCCAGCAGGCACTACAGTAAGGCCCAGCCTACTTACAATGCCCAAGGGAACTGGGAACCAAGGCTCCTTTGAAGGTCCCAGGCCCCTAATCTCAGTCTGGTGTCATCTTTGGTGGACCACTGACAAAAACAGAAACAAAGAACTTCCAAAATTAAAAGTGACAGCATGCTGAGCACTGACTGAAGTGAGCTTTATAGTGTAACTAATCTTAGAAGAACAAGGAATAAACACGCCTGGCTTTCTTTTTCTGTTCATCAACCATGGTATCTTCAATGACCTACTTGTTTTTAAAGGTAATCCAACATTTACCATTACAATCTTCTTTGCTCCTCGAGTCACATAAACCCCCTGCTGTCTCCTCCTCCTCTATTTACCTGGCCTTACAGTCACAGCAGGGAACTGAAAATCTGCTCCCTGCCTCCTGGCTACAAGCAAAGGCTTCACTTGGGCATCCAACAGATAATAACTAATGCTGCTGCTCAAACAATCCCCAGAGCAGCTCCTGACACACACACAGACATCTAGATCCTGCCACCAGTCCAAGCCACATCACCCAGGCATTTAGGGGACTGCCCTGATGGGAAGAGCCATGCCTCTCATTCACAGCATCTCTTCGCATCAGTAGATCTCATGTTTCATTCAGGCAGGTTTTTTCTCAGTGCTCTTACTCACTATTTAATATTTATACTATAGTCAGTGTCCAAAAAGCATGACACTGTTGGTTATGGTAGGTGCTGAACAAACACATACTAAATCTGTCTTGGAAGCTTACAGGTGTGAAAGGTCACTTAGAAAAGGGAAGAAAAGTCAATAAAATCTGAAACCCAGTGAATAACTGAATCACAAGGACCAGGCACAAATATAAATCCAAAAAAATGAAACAGAGAAATCCTCCAAAATATATCAAAACAAAGAGGAGATGCTGCAGTTGGCATTGATCAGCCCAACAGCAAGAGAAGAGAGGAGAATCCATAACCATTGGCATCACTTTCCTGCTATACTGCCTCCTTAGCCTGTTCACCTTCCTTTCTCCCTTCATTCCCCCCTGCTCTGGACATCACCTCTCAAACGATGAGAGAGGCTGGATCATCCCTAAGACACAAAAGAATGTGGAGTTTTTCAAGCTCATGGTATGCAGCATTGTCAAAGTAAGATGCAAAGGATACAGGTGTTGGAAAGGTACAGATCCCTGATGGTTACCAAGATCTGGAGTCTCCCAAGAGGCAGTTCCTCCCAAAAGCAGAGACAACTCTGTCAATAAAGTAACAGCAAACTACAGCTGTAACCATAGCACAGGTCCTCAGTCTTCAGGCAGAGTTCTCCAGTATCGAAGTCCAGTTCATCTGTTTATGAGGAAGGCGAGGCTCGTCTGGCATCAGATTCCACTCTCCCTCCTTTACAATAGTATCTTAACTCTAAATAATTAAAAGAAGATAAGTACCTATAAAACCAGTAGAATCATTGCAGGCCAACAGGTCAGCATGGCTGGGTGTCTGAAATAAGGGGCCCATTCACGTTATTCACTTCAGATGTCAAAGGTGACCTGCTGTAATGAGGAACGATAAATACGCTCACTTGACATGCAAGCTCCTCGCTGCAATTTCCCAGGCTGGAGCCACATAACAACCACAACTGTGCCCTTGAGAAGTCACCTCCTCCGTTGTCTCCCAACTTCCAAAGCCCTCCTGCATTTCTACATACAGAACAAAGGCGTGTGACACATCTTATTGCTTCCCCTGTACGATAACCCCAAGTACCTCATGACAGTTTCCTTCCTTAAACCTTTCAGTAGAACTGTGTATTTCACTGCTTACAGTTGCAGGATCCTCCATAGTCCAGTACCTGGAAGTAATGGATCCACAGGAAAACCAGGATTCAGTAGTG
Organism: Empidonax traillii; assembly: GCF_003031625.1. Lineage (NCBI taxonomy): Eukaryota > Metazoa > Chordata > Aves > Passeriformes > Tyrannidae > Empidonax > Empidonax traillii. The sequence continues at coordinate 564,906 of NW_020955380.1, forward strand.
TCCAATACCTAGTGTTTGCCTGACAAACCTACAAGGAAGAGAAATGCAAACTCCCCAGCCTGCAGCATTTCAAGCCGAAGGGGAACTTAGAGCATATAAATAATATTTAAAATGCTAGAAAGGGAAAAAGCTGAAATTATGATGGAATTCAGATACACGTTTTCTGTGGTTTGTATCTTGATCAGTGATAGAGTTGCATTTTTGGTTATCAGCTCTGCTCACAGGAGACTGAATTCCAGGCTATATCAATTCCCCTGTGGATGTAAAGGAAAAGAACCATCTGGAGAGAATAATAAAACAATTAACTTTCCATTAAAGAATAATCTATGTATGTTTTTAAGAAGGCAAACTTTAATGATCTCCACCTAATTATTCATCCCGCATTCTGGCAGGCTCGGTTTGGATTTTGCCTTGCTTTGTTTTTAAAGGCAGCCTGAAGGTAACAACTTCAGCTGGAATGCGTGTGGGGACCACACAGGCTGGACATCCTGGGTGAGGGAGGCTTCCACAAACACCAGCCAGGGTCCCATTGTTCCCATGGACTCGTGTAATGGCAACAGCATCAATTCTAAGAGTTTCACTGAATATTCATGAGGATTTTACAAACATGGTTGTTGACTGGCTTGGTTCATCGGCGACATATTTGGATAGGAAGCACAGGCAGCAGGCTCAGGAGCTGCACACACCTGAACGTCAGGCTGTTGAATGCTGGGCTCATTTAACTTGTCACTGACGGCAATATAAATCAGAAATGACTCCATAAAACTCAACAGCAGTCCCCTCTGATTTTGAAAACTCACCAACTGGCTGAAAGTGTATTATCTTTACAAAGTAATTCTGTAAAGTGAAAAGGTTCAAAGCAAGGGCTTTAAGGACTATTACTCTGCCTGTTACCCTTCTAAACACACCCCCTCTAGGGACCCCCTGGCTGTACCCTGGATGGACTGTTCTCCATCATGTTGGTTCTGCAGACCTGCTCAGCTTAACCACCTGCCTCAGTTTCCCAGTGGATGGTACTAATGAGCTAGTTCAGTGGGCATGCCTGCACTTCACTCCAGTTTACACAGTGCTTTCCAGCCAAGGCTCTCAGACATTTGGAAAGGACCAAATATAGTTTAAGCTAAAATTAACTGGAACATAAATACCAGAATTCAGCCACTCGGATCGCTCCTTTAGAAAACCTACCTGGGACTCCGGGCTTTCCAGCATGAGAACTCACACACTAAAGAGCTGGTGAACAGTGAGACAGTGCCCAGGCAATTCTTTGCTACTATTTATTGACCCACTGATTGAGATCAGGCTCTGTGACACAGTGCAGGCACGTTTATCCCTCTCCCCCACAAGCTGCTAAGTTTTATGATCTGAAAAAGTAATTTAAAAAAAGCCATAATCCTGGCACACAAACTAGTCACACCTGAGTCCTGCTGGAAAAATCCCTGCCTCAGCTTTCAAATGTTGCAGAACATTTTCATTCACAGCTTCCGCATAAACGGAGAGAGTTTGGAGTCGAAGAGTCTGAGGCATTTTAGCCTCTAAGACTTCTAACCTGCTCTTCCCTTAGAACTGTAAAAGCCCATCTTTCTCCACTAGATATATATATATACACACACACAGAGACACATAGATATATGCACACCCTGATCTCCCAAAGCAGGGCCCCTGCATCTGCCAACAGGCTGCACACTGCATCGGCACAATGGCTCTGGTGCAGGATCTGCACCACCCACTGGAAAGGATTTAGTGAGGGGTGCTAACGTCACACACTGAGCAGCCACATACAGCTATAAATTATTCATACACATTACTCTAATTATGCAAATGTACTAAAAGCTGGAGCATATGTTTCCCTGACATCTCGCAGTACGGATGCAATATGGTTCTAGTAGAGAGGGAGAGTGAGAAGTGAGATGATGGGTGTAAGGGGGCTAACGATGGCAGGCACTGGCCCAAGCGAGGGGTGGCAGAGGATCCCTCTTTCCCAACCAAGCCGCTGCAAGGCTAAGGACATTTAAATGCTCCTCCTTGATAATACAGTGTTGGCTTTGCACTCAGTGCTGAACAGAGTGCTGAGGCTGCTGAACGGCCCAGGCAGATTAAAATAAACCCAAGCAGTTTGGAACAGGAATGTGTTTATCTGGCATCGCACACTTCCTCTTATCAAACATGAGGAGCAGGGGAGGGCACAGCGATGGTGTGCGGAAGCAGGCTGTGTGCACGCTGGTAGGAGAGGGGGAGGGAAGAGAGGAGAGGAACAGCAAGGATCAGACAGATTATGCATGAGCTTGGGAACCAGGAGCCTGGAGATAGGCATCGTGTCACTGGGGTACAGAGCCCACACTCTTGGTCAGCCCCCAGATGGGCACTAGCTGTTGGAAAACTCAGTTAGGTCCTTTCTCCCTTGCAGCATCTGGAAGAAGGCCGTTCATTGCTGCTGCATCACAAGGAGATGGCTTTGTGTGCTGCCCAGGCTTTGGGTTCAGACTCCTTCTCTCAACTCTGTTGAGCACGGTGCAGTCACTGGGCATCACTCGTCTCCCATTCCAGAAGTTGGGACTGACTCCTCAGAAGGAAAAGGCCAAATTCACTCTGCTGTGGTGTTTTGAAGTCCAAGCTGTGGATTAGGGTACTAGACTGAATATCAGAAGATTAGCATCTTATTCCCAACTCTGCCATGTCTAAGGACCACAGGACTGCCCTTCTGTGAATGCCCTGTCCATGTGACCCTTTGGAAACAGAGAGGCTTCTCAGACACTCTGCCCAGAACATCGTGCAGGGGGTCTCCAGTTCCCTAGCATCCTTCATTTAAAATCCCTTAAACACTTTTGAAAACCTCCAGCCCTACTGAATGACCAGGTGAGTGTACCCACACCCAGAGAAAATGAAAGAGCAAATTAAACACCATGTAATACCACAGCTACTTGGAAGATTTAGGCTATCTTATTATTATTCCAGTAGTTAGCCAAGATCAAAAAAGTTGAACAGAAAACCTTGACAGCTCCTTTGATAAGAGCATGTCTCACCTCCTAGTGCTGGCATTAAAGAAACTCTAGATCTGTACCAGCAGTTTTGTAAGGGATGCACTCACAGAGCCACGTGAAACACTCGGTACTGCAGAGACCCCGTCACAGGAGGAGTGCTGGTGACTGCAGCAGTATCAAGGCAGATGCCACCTGAGCTCTTCAGATCCAAGGCAAAACTCAGCTAGTATACTAGTTTTTTTTAATTCAAGTTCTTGTTTGTGCACGGCTCAATCACAGTTCCCCACCTGTGGCTGCCTCAGCTAAAGGATGGCCATGCTTTGAATACAAGAGGGGATGAATCAGAGAAGCAACGCTGAACAGAAGGGACAGGCAGGCTGAGGCAGACAAAGGTGGGGACACTTGCACAGATCACCCTGCCCCAAGCCCTGGCCAGCAGGGTCTGTCCTTCCCTTTTACAAAAGCCCAGATGAATGAACAGCAGCACTTCTGCCAGGCAGAGATGCCAAACTGGCAAAACAAAGCTGAGAAAACGGCACAAGATAACGAGCAAGAATAATAGACAGACATAAAAATCCACTGAAGTAAAATCAGGTATTCATTACTAGGACCAAGCCAAACCACTGCTGTGCCACTATCAGCAAACCCCTTGGGCAGCAGGCTGCATCCCAACGGGCACAGCACGAGTGTCCCTTTTCCCTGGGCTCATCCTCCTTTCTGTGCAGCCACACATATTGAGGACCAAGCACAGCTCAGGCTGAGGGTCACTGCCTGCCCAGCTCAGCCAGAAAACTGCTCCCTGTGCCCCAGCCTGGGCTCAGGTTTGGGGCCATCTCACCCTTCACAGATCAGGTGATTCCTCATCACCAAGGCCAGCACAATCCGTATCTTCCAGTCAGATCCTGGCAAGGCAGACCAGGACACTATTTCTTGACTTCCCTCAACAACTCAGAACAAAGGAAGGAGGGTACAAAACCAGCTTGACAGACTGCAGGTCTGCTCATCCAAACCAGCAGCACAGCTCGGGTCCAGCTCTGCTGCCCCCCCTGGCCCTGCTGAGGTGTGTCTGTGCAAGGGCACAGGGCTGAGTGCTCTGCCCTGCTATGGGAGCAGTCCTCGGGAAAGACAAGCAGAGGCAAGAGAGGAAGAAAGAGAGAGGAGAAAAGGAGCCTTCTCATTCTGAAGGCTTTGGCTGCCTCAGTAACTGTCAGCAAGGAAACAAGCCCATTACAGGCACCACGGATAACAGGTACTAGAGGGGGAGGACGGGATGTTCTGACCAGCTCACTGCTCATCTCAGGAGACACAGGATCAAACACAATTTAGGTAACAAGCCAGGGCAGACTCTGAGCCTCAGCCCAGCTATCCAGAAAAAGAGTTTTAACACAACATCCAGGGGAGCTGCTCAGTGAGGCACAAAAACCCAGCGGCACACACAGCTCTGCTGTCATCGGTCTGTCACGAGTGCCAGCACAGCAGGACACGGGTCGGCTGGGACAGGGCTGCACCAGCATGGGAAATCTCTCGAGCCACAGTCTACCCTCAAACAGGTTTTGCAGCATCTATGCTGGAAACACAATAAATTCTTTCATTTTCTACTAAAGTCAACAAATTCTACTTGTGCCAAAACACTGGAAGAAAGAGAAATTTAGTGCAGCGTCGCAAGAAACGTCAAAGCAAAACATTTTCTTGTCCTGCAAAGGGATGAAGAGTCCACCGAAGCCACAAAAAACTCACTAACAGAAAAAAAACAGAAGTCAGGAAGCTGAATTTTTGTGTAATATCCCTTATTCTAGAAATAGTTATTTGAAGAACACCTCTTTGCATCCCAGAGCTTTTCACCTTCCTCTGCAATTGCTCCAGAAAAACGGCCCCTTTGTGCAAAGAAGCACTGAGTGGTGCAAGCTTGGATAATCTTGGAAGCCCACAAGGTGCCTGTCCACCCCACAGGAGAGGAGGGAAGCAGGGGCACTGGACATTTAGTACACCAATTCAAGGAAATAACTGAAGAGTTAAAACAATTTTGGATGGGCAGCACTCTGGGAAGATAAAATATTCAGCACCGTTGTGTTCCCGGACACCGTATTTCGGACAATAAATTTCATGCCTCATATGCCACAAGTTATGATTTCAGGCAATAACCAAAGAACAGGTCCACATCCTTTCACAGTAACCAAAAAAAAAAAAAAGAATTCATAAGGAAGCCTGACAAACCTCAGAGGAGGGTATTTTTTATTACTATTTAGTCTGTCACTTTGGTAGTCAGGCCTGAACTGGAAAGGGAAGATCCATTTCTGGCATGGCATCACCTCCAGCACTAACAGGCTTTATAGACCAGTGGGAGCTGGCAGTGGAACCCACCACTGAGTTCAGAGGGACCAGTTCTGTCTTTGGTGACACTGGAGCACTTTCTCTTACTTTTAATATCATTCCCTGTGTACTGTGAACCAGAAGTCCCCTCTGCAGACATGTCCCAGGCCAACATGGTGATCCCAAAGAACATCAGCAACTTCTGGCAAAAACCAGGCTCTACTTGCCTCATTTCTCTTTATCCTTCCCACCCCTCATGGGTCTAATCTTGCTTTATAATAATCCTTCCTGCAAAATCCCAGTGGGTGGGATGAGCTCCCAGCCTTTCAGTGTTTCAGCTCCCAGAGCTGCTCCGGCAGGGGCTTTGCCTTTCCCCTGAGCCTGCTCACTCTGGCAGGGCACACCACAGCTGGGAGGGTGGGAATGGATTCCAACCCCTCCATCCTGGAGCGTGACGATGGAGCAAGGAGAGCTGGGACGTCCAAGTCATGCTCAGAGAGTGCCCTTTACAAGAAGAGAAGCACAGACCAAGACTGAACCTTGTGAATTAGTTGCCACCTTGTAAATTTTGAGTGTGACTGCAGCAGAATATGGACCTCTTTTAATTTCCCTTTTTTTAATCCACATCTCCAAGTACGTTACAGTACTGCTTTATGACATTAGGCAGTTCCCACACCATAACCCAGATGAACCTGTGTGCAAATGGTGGGCAAGGACTCCCTGCAAGAACAGCTCTGACTTTTTCAGGAGGAAGCACTCCACGCTGTTTGCCAGCAGTGAAGCTGTGCCAGTGTACACTAGCAAGTGGTGTGGTCCTTAAGTGTCATTATGTACCAAACCTGAACTCCACATCCCAAGTTCCCCCCTAGAGATCCACAGACAGCCTCTACCAGTCCTTTCTCGTGTTTTAACAGCTGCACATTGGAATTTTCAATAGCTCATTTCTTGGCTTCAGGAGGTTTATGCATTCACCAGATACAATAA